>NC_089493.1:297144848-297277348 GCF_036850765.1 Saccopteryx bilineata | reverse complement strand
CTTGGCCGTAGAGAACATTTTATGAATTTGACTCCAAAGGCAAGGGAAGTCAAGACAGCCATAAAAGAATGGGACTATATCAAACTAAAAAGCTTCTGCACAGCAAAAAAAAAAAAACAAAACAAAACACAAGAACAATATAAAAAGCAGCCAACCAAATGGGAGATGATTTTTTTTTTTCCTTAACTTTTTTTAGTGAGAAGCAGGGCCCCACCGGAATCCACCCGGCATGTCCACCAGGGGTGATGCTCCGCTCTTCTGGGTCATTTTTCTGTTGCTCAGCAACCGAGCTCTTTTTAGAGCCTGAGGAGGCAGCCATGGGGCCATCCCCCGCACCAGGGCCAACTTTGCTCCAGTGGAGCTTTGGCTGTGGGAGGGGAAGAGAGAGACAGAGAGGATGGAGATGGGGAGGGGTGGAGAAGCAGATGGGCGCTTCTCCCGTGTGCCCTGGCTGGGAATCGAACCCGGGACTCCTGCACTTCTGGCCGACGCTCTACCACTTAGCTAACCGACCAGGGCCATATTCAAACCATTTTAAACTCCTACAAAACTAGCTTTTCTTCTCCACGGCTCCCGCCTGCACCGAAGCTGCACGGAGCGCTCCGCAGCGCGGACGTGGCGCCAGAAGGAGGCGGAAAGCTGGAGCTGAATGAGGCAGCGGGGTCACAGTTTCTTAGTGAGGCGCCGTCTCCTGCGGGCGCACCGCGGGCGCTGAGCCGGGCGGCCGTGGCCTCCGGAGCAGTAGAGCGGGAGCAGTAGAGAGGGCGGGTAGAGAGGCCGGCGCGCCGCGGGGGCTGCTGGGAAAATCTCGCCCGCGCCGCCATCTTGCCCTCCGGTCAGCCGGCCGTGACCGTGCTTCGGGGTCAGCGGGAGCCATGAAGCTGCTCGGCCGCGCGGGGTCCCTCTCGGTGAGCGCAGCCGGCGGGCGTGGGGAGGGTCCGGGGCCGCTCGTCAGCAAGGGGAGGCGAACCGGGGGTGCCCGGTGTGCGGGCCCGGGCCTCGGACTCCGGGCTGCCCTTCATTCCGCTGGACCCTGCAGGCGGCGCGGGCGCGGTGGGCCGGGCCGGTGCGGGGAGCAGCGGGGCCCCGCTGCCGGGAGGCCCGGGGACGGAGAGCGCGGAGGGGAAGCGAGCGGGCGCGGCCCCGCTGAAGGTCACCGCTGCGGGCGCCCCGGGACGTGGTGACCGCGCGTCTCTCCGTGTCCTTGGAGCCGCCGCCTCCGCGCCAGGGGAGGCCGCTGTCACTTGGGGAAGACCCGGCGGCACCGTCGTGTCCCCGGGCGGCGCTGGGTCTCCAGGGCGGGGGGCGAACGCTGTTTAAAAGTTCGGCCGGTCTGACCAGGGGTGGCGCAGTGGACAGAGCGTCGGACTGGGATGCGGAGGACCCAGGTTCGAGACCCCGAGGTCGCCAGCTTGAGCGCGGGCTCATCTGGTTTGATAAAAGCTCACCGGCTTGGACCCAAGGTCGCTGGCTCGAGCAAGGGGTTACTCGGTCTGCTGAAGGCCCCCGGTCAAGGCACATATGAGAAAGCAATCAGTGAACAACTAAGGTGTTGCAACGAAAAACTGATGATTGATGCTTCTCATCTCTCTCAGTTACTGTCTGTACCTGTCTGTCCCTCTCTCTGACTCCCTCTGTTTCCGTAAAAAATAAAAAAATTAAAAGTTTGGTGGAGGCCCTGGCCGGTTGGCTCAGCGGTAGAGCGGCTGCCCACGTGTGGAAGTCCCGGGTTCGAGTTCGGGTTCGATTCCCAGTCAGGACACACAGGAGCCTCCCCTCCCCCTTTTCTCTCTCTTTCCTGCTCCCACAGCCGTGGCTCTAATGGTTCGAGCAAGTTGGCCCCGGGTGCTGAGGCAGAACATCACCCCTGCCGGGCTTGCCCTGTGGGTCCAGGTTGGGCTGCCTGCAAGAGTCAGTCTCCCCGTCTCCCTGCCTCCCCGCCTCTCACTTAATGAAGATAGATAGATAGGTACATACATAGATAGATAGATAAGATAGGTAGATTTTAGATCGATAGATACAAGTAGATAGATGATATAGATAGATCAGATAGATAGATAGATAGATAGATAGACAGATACTAGATTAGATTAGATTAGATCTCTTTAATAGCCCGGCCTGGCTCAGTGTGCTCCCCAGGGAATAGTTGGCACTATCTGGAAGCATTTTGTGGTTGTAACAGCCTGATGCAGGAGACATGCTGCGGCATCTAGAGGTCAGGGGTGGCCGACACCCTGCAGGACACAAAGATAGCCGCTGCCCACACACACACACACACACACACACACACACACAGCAAAAACTATCCCACGTCCCACCCAGGATGCCAGCAGCACCCGCGTGTTTACTACCTGCTGGAGGGAGGTGCAGAAGGCCAGGCAGAGGGGTTTCCTGCGCTTCATGTTTAAATGCTGTAGATATGCTGTGGCTTATATAAATGCCCGTAACGTGGCCTGCAATTGTGTTACCTTTGCTGGCACGCCTAGACAAAGCAGTTACTAACCTTTTAGGGACAGCCTGTTAGACTGGCGAGAGCCCTCACAGTCTCCATTCCGTCCAGACCCACCTTCCAGTAGGGGGAAAAAATCAAAGAGAATAGTTGGAGAGTACCAATGTAAACAAATTGCAGCAGACTTCAAAGTTATTATTAATGTTTCTAATTAGAACATTTCACAGGAAAATAAACACAGGTATGAAAAGAGCTAATAAGAACTGGTTTGAGTGGCACAGATTATGGGAAGCACATAATAACGGTGTCATTGTGCAGGCGCATTTGAGGGGAAGGTCCCTACATCTCACTTAGCGGTAGAACTATATATTATTCGTGTTTGAACTGCCATGCCCACGGGTTTTGAATTTTAATTTTTGAGAAAGTAAGTCAAAATCACAAGTAGGGCTAAAACTAGACCATACTCTACAAACAAAATTGATGGTAAAGCAAAGCTAATTGTAATCTGTATTAAAAAGTACTCAGAGCAAATGAAAACTAGGACCGAGCCAGTGCACTGCTGCTGAAGACACAGTAGAGTGCCCACGGTCCCCCAGATTTCATCATTTCACCTCAGCATTAGCAAGTTTTATTTACTCTTAAATGCATATCCACTAGAAACTTTGTAAAAGGAGTAATTTAAACAAATTCTGTCATTGTATATCATTTGCCCCCCCCCAAAAAAAGGAGTCATTATTTAACATTTAAGAGAAATGACCATCTGCTTCTCTTCCTCTCCCTCTCCCCCTTCTCTCTCTCTTCCCCTCTCGCAGCCAGTGGCTCAGTTGGTCTGAGAGTTAGCCTCAGGCACTGAAAATACCTCATTTGATTCAAGCATTGGCCCCTGATAGGGGTTGCCTGTCAGGGCACATGTGGGAGTCTATCTCTCCTCTCACTTAAAAAAAAGTTTTCATTAATATACTTTGTCTTTTTTTTTTTAGAGAGAGAGAGAGACAGAAAAACAGGAAGGGAGAGAGATGAGAAGCATCAACTCATAGTTGTGGCATCTTAGTTGTTCATTGATTGCTTTCTCATATGCGCCTTGCCCCGGGGGGCTCCAGCCGAGCCAGGGACCCCTTGCTCCAGCCAGCGACCATGTGGTGATGTCTGTGGCCCCACGCTCAAGCTGGTGACCTCGGGGTTTTGAACGCATTCCCCAGAATCCCAGGCCAGTGCTCCTGTCAACTGTGCCACCACCTGGTCTGGCTGCTTTGTCTTTTTTTAAAACTTACTAAAATGATTTAAAAGGTGGTCATTTCAATAGGAAAGTAGACTAAAACTCTGAGACTCTTTGGGCAGGTAAGGGAAGCGTGATGCTGACATCAGCAAAGTGTAGGCTTGATCATTTCATTTCACACTTTTTCACACTCTCAGAGCCTTAGAGCTGGAAGGAGCCAGTTGAAGCTTTAATGAGACAGCTAAAAGACAGAAGAAAATGAGGAATTCTTTATGTGGTAAAAGTGAACACATACTCAGAAAATTATAAAACATTGATAAAAGAAATCAGGGAAGATACAAACAAGTGGAAGCATAGACCGTGCTCAAAGCAATTTATAAATTCAATGCAATACCGGTTAAAATACCAATGACTTACCTCAAAGATATAGAACACATATTCCAAAAATTTATATGGAACCAAGAGAGGACACGAATAGCCTCAGCAATCTTGAAAAGGAAGAATAAAGTGGGAGGTATCACATTTCCGGATATCAAGTTATACTACAAGGCCATTGTACTCAAAACAGCCTGGTACTGGCATAAGAACAGGCATATAAATCAATGGAACAGAACAGAGAACCCGGAAATAAACCCACAGCTCTATGGACAACTGATATTTGACAAAGGAGGTAAGGAAATACAATGGAGTAAAGACAGCCTCTTCAACAAATGGTGTTGGGAAAATTGGACAGCTACCTGCAAAAATATGAAACTAGACCACCAACTTACACCATTCACAAAAATAAAATCAAAATGGATAAAAGACTTAAATGTAAGCCGTAAAACCATAAGCATCTTAGAAGAAAACAGGCAGTAAGCTCTCTGACATCTCTCGCAGCAATATATTTGCCGATTTGTCTCCACAGGCAAGTGAAATAAAAGACAGGATAAACGAATGGGACTCTATCAAACTAAAAAGCTTCTGCACAGCTAAAGACAATAAGAACAGAATAAGAAGACAAACTATACAATGGGAGAATATATTTGACAATACGTCTGATAAGGGGTTAATAAAATTTATAAAGAACTTGTAAAAACTTAATACCAGGAAGACAAACAATCCAATCCAAAAATGGGCAAAAGAAATGAATAGACACTTCTCCAAAGAGGACATACAGATGGCCAATAGGCATATGAAAAAAATGCTCAACATCACTAATCATTAGAGAAATGCAAATTAAAACCACAATGAGATATCACCTCATACCAGTCAGAATGGCGCTCATCAACAAAACAACACAGAATAAGTGTGGCGAGGATGTGGAGAAAAGGGAACCCTCCTGCACTGCTGGTGGGAATGCAGACTGGTGCAGCCACTGTGGAAAACAGTATAGAGATCCCTCGAGAAATTAAAAATCAAACTGCCTTTTGACCCAGCTACACCACTTTTAGGAATATACCCCAAGAACACCATAGCACTGTTTGAAAAGAAGAAATGCCCCCCCATGTTTGTGGTAGCATTGTTCATAATAGCAAAGATCTGGAAACAGCCCAAGTGTCCATCAGAGGACGAGTGGATTAAAAAGCTTTGGTACATATATACTATGGAATACTACTCAGCCATAAGAAATGATGACATCGGATCATTTACAACAATATGGATGGACCTTGATAACATTATACGGAGCGAAATAAGTAAATCAGAAAAAACTAAGAACTATATGATTCTGTACATAGATGGGACATAAAAATGAGACTCAGAGACATGGACAAGGGTGTGGGGGGGAGGAGAGGGAGGGGGTTGGGGGGGAAATAGCACAAAGAAAACCAGTTAGAAGGTGACGGAAGACAGTTGGACTTTGTGATGGGAATGCAGCATAATCAAATGTCAAAATAACCTAGAGATGTTTTCTCTGAACATGTGTACCCTGATTTATCAATGTCACCCCATTAAAATTAAAAAAATAAAAAGACTAGAGAAAAAAAATGAACACACAGAATCTCGGTGTTCTTTCAGGCTCTACAAATCAAATAAGTAAAGGTTGAAGAGAGGCGTGGGTAGAATGGTGGGTTAATAGGTCCATAATCGGTTTATCAGCTAAGTGTTCTTATGAAGCTCTTGTACCACTGAACGCCGGCTCTGACTCGGGCTCGCTGGGTTGCAGTACACTTTTATTTTCTGAGAAATGTGTGTAACCTGTCTTTTTGTGTGTGTGTGTCTGTTTAGAGATTTTATTCCCTCAAAGTTGCTCCCAAAGTGAAAGGCACAGCCGCGCCCCCAGGAGCCCCTCTGCACCCTCAGGACCTGGAGGTGAGTCCGCTGGCCGCTCCCGCCCTTACACAGGCCTCAGCTCCTCGGTGGTAGAAAGACACTAATCACGTCTCTGCTTAACCTTGAACACAGTTTACCAAATTACCGAATGGCTTGGTTATTGCTTCTCTGGAGAACTATGCCCCAACGTCAAGAATCGGCCTGTTCATTAAAGCAGGCAGTCGGCACGAGGACTCCAACAACTTGGGAACCTCGCATGTGCTGCGCCTGGCGTCCAGCCTGGTGAGTGGACCACCGCCTCCGTGCGCTTAGACATGCGCTTGGTCGTACAGAAAAGAGAAGCTGAAGGCCTGTCCCTGTGTTGGTTTGCTAGTGATTAGTAACATTACTGCAGACTGAGTGGCTTAAACTGGCTCAGTTGATTCTCTCCGAGTCCTAGGGGTTAGCCGTCACACCCAGGGTGGGTGTCAGTACAGCCCTGCTCCCTTGTGGCTCTGGGGAGACTTTCTCCTGGCCTCCTCGGGGTCCTGGTGGGGGCGGCGGCCCTTGGTGGTCCTGGCCGGCAGCTGCTTCTCTCCAGTCTCTGCCTCTTGTCCCTCAGCCTTTCCTCCACGTCTCTCTCCACGTATTCTGTTCCTGCGAGGTTCAGGGCTCACTGACCCAGTGTGGCCTCATTTTAAATTCGTTTGAAAAGACTTTTCAAGTGAGGTTCCAGTCACAGGTTCTGAGGAGGCTGAGTCTGGGGCACACTATTCAAGCCTGTGCGGTCCCCTCATTATAACATGAAGAAACCACAGAGAACCTTTAGATTAGTGTCCTTGCTAGAGCATAAAAAATCAGTAAAAAATTGTTTTTAAAAAGAAAATACCAAAAATGGAGAGAAATTATTCTTTCTCTTATGCAAATCTCTTTCAGAACAGACTGATGAATCCAGTAAGCTTGTATTCGATAATGGAATTTTTGCCTAAATGTACTTACTGTAAAAATCTATACTTGTGTTTTTTGAGGAACTTTGTTTTATAATTCTTAAAGTAAAAAGGATCCCCTTTTCAGGTAAAGTCCCTTTGAATCTAATGACAGGTACTAGATTATGATACATTGTGCTGTTTGGGAAACAGCATTAAAACTACGTAGGAAACAATTATTCTTTCTCTTTTCAGACTACAAAAGGAGCGTCATCTTTCAAGATAACCCGTGGAATTGAAGCAGTTGGTGGTAAATTAAGGTTTGTTAAAAATAAGTCACAGGAAATAAATAGTGAAAACACCAGCTAACATTCTATCGTAAGGGGACTTTTCTAGGCGGTTAAGGACTTCTTATAGAAGGCAAGAAGAGAGACAGATGTATTCGACTACATCATGATGTAATACATCTTTATGCTCTGAAGTAAAAATTTCATTATCTAGGAGTAGACATTTGCAACATACATAATATGGAGAGGATTCTTTGGGAAAAGAAAGAATTACAAATTAGGAAAAGAACAGAGAGGAGGTGGACGTTGCACACCCGTCCGAGCTTTTCTGTCTGGAGCGGTCAGTGTGGGGGAGCCGGACTCTGGAGCGGTCAGTGTGGGGGAGCCGGACTCTGGAGCGGTCAGTGTGGGGGAGCCGGACTCTGGAGCGGTCAGTGCGGGGGAGCCGGACTCTGGAGCGGTCAGTGCGGGGGAGCCGGACTCTGGAGCGGTCAGTGCGGGGGAGCCGGACTCTGGAGCGGTCAGTGCGGGGGAGCCGGACTCTGGAGCGGTCAGTGCGGGGGAGCCGGACTCTGGAGCGGTCAGTGCGGGGGAGCCGGACTCTGGAGCGGTCAGTGCGGGGGAGCCGGACTCTGGAGCGGTCAGTGCGGGGGAGCCGGACTCTGGAGCGGTCAGTGCGGGGGAGCTGGACTCTGGAGCGGTCAGTGCGGGGGAGCTGGACTCTGGAGCTGCTGGTGGCAGTGCAAGTTCACACACAGCCCTTAGCAGAGAATCCAGGAGCATCTAGTAATGCTGAAAGTGAGCACGTCCTACGACCTAACGGTTCTCATCCACACGCACCAAGGTGTCTGCAGAGCCCGGAAGCAGTCTCAGCGCCTCTCTGTGGGGAAGTAGATGAAGTGATACAGGGGCTGCTCGGACTGCCACGGAGCAGCTAGGGAGGGGCTGGGTCATCCACACGCACCAAGGTGTCTGCAGAGCCCGGAAGCAGTCTCAGCGCCTCTGTGTGGGGAAGCAGATGAGGTGATACAGGGGCTGCTCGGACTGCCACGGAGCAGCTAGGGAGGGGCTGGGTCTGCACACTGACTTGCAGACAAACACGAGGTGTTGTGGGCAAAGGGGCATCAAGATGTTTTTAAGGTCTCAGGTATGTATAATTTTTTAAAACAAAATAGTGGCATGTAATGCCAATGAGTATGTTTGTCTCTAGAGTGGGAGAGGGAATTTGCCTGGGAATGGTACAAAGAGATCCTCAACTTCAGTTGTCTTTTTTTTTAAGTTGTGGCAAAATGTACATAATGTAAAATCTACCACTTTTGAGTGCACAGTGCTATGGCCCAGTGGCAGCAGCGGCCTCACCACTCTCCATGTGGGGGCGTTCCTGCAGCTGTTAACACACACTCACACACACACACACACACACACACACCCCGCCCCCCAGCCCTGCTCCTGTGTGTCTCTGATTCTGGCTGCCCTGGGAGCTCGTGTTAGTGGAATCGTACGCTGTCTGTTCTTTTGTGACAGATTTCCTTCACTTAGCACAATGTCTTCAAGGTTCATCCGCGTGTGATGTGTCAGGATTTCTTTTTTCACGTTATTTGCTGTTTTCTTTTTTCATCTTTTAATGTTTATTTTATTGATTTTGGGGGGGTACGGGGGGAGGGGGAGACAGGAACATGGATCCTTTCCTAATGTGCCCTGACCAGACAACCTCTGCACTTCTGCACAGCCCTCTAACCAGCTGAGCTATTCGGCCGGGGACGTTTGCCATTTTCTTGCTAAAAGAATCTTTTTAGCCTTGGCTAGTGAGATCAGTCAGTTAAGAGGGTCCTTCTGAAACAAGACTGTGGGTTCAATCCCTGGTCAGAGCACACATGGGAAGCAACCAAAATATAAATGCACAACTGAGTGGAACAACAAATGCTTCCCTTCCCCCTCCTCTCTGTCTCTCTAAAAATCAGTGAAAATTAAGCCCAGGCCAGGTGGTTTGGCGGTTGGAGCGTCGTCCCAGATCGTGGAGGTTGCCAGGTTTGATTCCCTGATCAGGGCAGCTCGATGTTCCCGTCACTCCCTGCTGCGACTCTCAAAAAAAATGTGTGTGTATGTATATATGTACGTATGTGTAATATGTATATCTACACACACATATATCCAATATTTTTTATTTCTCAATTATAGTTGACGCAGAATATTACATTCATTTTAGTTACACAACTTAAGTTTTTTTAATATTTTTAAATTTTGATGAATATGTGTATTTGGTACATTATTTTTTTCCCAAGGGACTGGTTAATTTAACAAATATAATAGGAGAACTTCTGTCCTAGAGGGATAGCACGGTTGGTTAGAGCACTGTTCTGATGTGCAGAGATTGTAGGTTCAATCCCCGATCAGGGCACATACAGGAACAGATCGATGTGTCTGTCTGTCTGTCTCTCTCTCTCTCTCTCTTTCTCTTTCTCCCTCCCTCTCTCCCCCTGTCCCCCGGTCTCCCTCTTTCTCTCAAATCAGTAAATAAGTTTGTTGTTGTTGTTTTTAAAGGAAAACTGATTTGTATCATTCTCTGTGATTTATTGACAGTGTGACTTCGACAAGGGAAAACATGGCCTACACTGTGGAGTGCCTGAGGGATGACATGTGAGTGCCTGTGTGGGCAGGCCTGGGGCGTGGGGGTGGGCGGGCCTGGGGCGTGTGCGGGCGTGGGGGTGTGCGGGCGTGGGGGTGTGCGGGCCTGGGGCGTGTGCGGGCCTGGGGCGTGGGGGTGTGCGGGCCTGGGGCGTGTGCGGGCCTGGGGCGTGGGGGTGGGCGGGCCTGGGGCGTGGGGGTGTGCGGGCCTGGGGCGTGTGCGGGCCTGGGGCGTGGGGGTGGGCGGGCCTGGGGCGTGGGCGGGCCTGGGGCCTGGGGCGTGGGTGGGCGTGGGGGTGGGCGGGCCTGGGGCGTGTGCGGGCCTGGGGCATGTGCGGGCCTGGGGCATGGGGGTGGGCGGGCCTGGGGCGTGGGCGGGCCTGGGGCGTGGGGGTGGGCGGGCCTGGGGTGTGTGTGGGCCTGGGGCGTGGGCGGGCCTGGGGCCTGGGGCGTGGGGGTGTGCGGGCCTGGGGCGTGGGGGTGTGCGGGCCTGGGGCCTGGGGCGTGGGCAGGCCTGGGGTGTGGGCGGGCCTGGGGCGTGGGGGTGTGCGGGCCTGGGGCGTGGGCGGGCCTGGGGCGTGGGGCTGTGCGGGCCTGGGGCGTGGGCGGGCCTGGCACGGCTGCTCTTAGAGAAGTTCTGTGCTGCTCAGTTCTGCCTGCGGCACCAGGACCCCCAGCATGGGTTTCGACTGGTGATTTGCCGCGTCCTGGAAACACGGCGCCTACCACAAGGCCTCATGGTGAACGTGGAGGTGTTGCAGTTACACAGAGTGGGTGTTGGTTTTGAATTTTCGGCTCCTCATTTGTGCCTCGGTGTCTCTGCAGCGAGATTCTGATGGAGTTCCTGCTCAACGTGACCACGGCCCCGGAGTTCCGTCGCTGGGAGGTGGCCGCCCTGCAGTCTCAGCTGAGGGTGGACAAAGCGGTAGCTTTTCAGAGTCCGCAGGCTCGTGAGTGCGTTTTCCGACTACACCCAGGGCGGCTGAGAGAGCGGGTTTTTGGGAAGATCACTTTACAGGAAGGAAACACTGTTGTTGGTTTTTTCTACTTGGGTTTGAAAATACCTTTTCCAAAAATCTGTCCAGTTCATTGTTTTGTTTCTAAACATTCACTTGGTGACTCCTTTTTCCTCTTTGATTGTGGAGCCCGGGACAGGTGTTTCGTCCCCTCCCGTGCTTTTGTTTGTTTGTTTGTTTTGCTTCCACCAAACGAATCGTTGGTGCTACTGACGTTACCATTTACTGTTACAGTATATCTACTGTTACTGTTGGGCTAACCCACCTCTGTTGGGTTTTTCCAAAGCAACTTACTTAACTTTTTAAAAATAATACCTTTTTTGTATTCACATAATGTTTAACTATATAATCTTGACAAACACAACTAGCCAAACAGTCTGTAAACAAGCTCCACGAACTCTTGGAAACACACTGCTTGTGGTGGGAGCAGATGTCCAGGTAAACTGCTCAGGTCTATGCAGACGACCTGCTGAGGGGCTCGGGCACCGTGGGCTTCGCTCACAGTGCAGGCCTGCCGCAGGAGACCCACTCACTTTTTTTAAAGGAAAACGGTCCTCCCCACCCCAGCCGTCCCACCCTACTGAGCTCGTGCCCTGTGGAAGGCTCTCTGGGCTGCAGGAAGCCTGGGCCCACGCTGCATTCTTTCTTCAGAAGGCTCTGGGGGAAGACCAGGCGAGGTCAGAGGGTAACAGGCGGCCCACAGGTGGAGGCAGACCTCAGGGAGCCTCGAACCTGTTACTGCTCTGCCGCCAGCTCTGAGCAGGAGGAGACTGACCCTCCTGCCCAGCTGGGCCCCTCCCACCACACCCAGGCCCAGTAGGGACAGCTACAAACAGCGAATAGCAGGGAGCTCCAGTCAGGTAGCCCAGGGCCACTTAACACAGGGGGTCCAACATCAACCTGCACCAGAACCCCACCCAAATGGACCCAGAACCAACACAACCAGAGTGGGCTTCAGCCCACACCAGAGCGTGACGTGACCAGCCACCCAGGTGGCCCAGGCTGCGGGAGGTTCTGACAGGCACCAGACCCTGCTGGGCACAGCTCCGCCTCGGACAGGCTGCACCACCGCTCACAGTGACCACGTCTGTCCTGAGAGCCAGCCGAGGACGAGCCCCGCCTGGACGGGCTGCAGCGTTCCAGACTGAGCTACCAGAGGAGGCCCACGGCCCCACAAGACTCTCCCTCCAGAGCATGGAACTCGGGGGGTCTGGAAGATGCACCCCTGAGCCCCCACAGGACACTCCCTCTGGAGCATGGACCTCGAGGGGTCTGGAAGATGCACCCCTGAGCCCCACAGGACACTCCCTCCGGAGCATGGGACTCGGGGGGTCTGGAAGATGCACCCCTGAGCCCCACAGGACACTCCCTCCGGAGCATGGGACTCGGGGGGTCTGGAAGATGCACCCCTGAGCCCCACAAGACACCTAGGTCAGAGCCGTCGTGACAGGTCTGGGGTTGTGACAGATCTGCCTGACAACAGTCAAGCACAGAAAGGCAGAGGCAGGCCTGTCGAGAGAGGGTCCCTGTCAGGTGTCTGCAGCACAAGGAGTGCTTGGTTCCCGTTAGTGTTATTTCATGGTGAGACTTTGTCACAAAGGAGCACAGTCTTTGTTACTCTGGACTCGGCCAAAGAAATTGATAGAAGGGTGAAATTTAGAAAACAATGACTTCCGTGTCCAGAGCAGCTTCTTCCCCACTCGCAGCAACGAGGCTCCGGCCCTCACCCTTCCCGCCTGGTCCACTGTGGGGCCCGCTGGTGGGTGTCCTGCTTGCAGGTCCCCTCAGCCCGTCTCACGATGCTGTGACGGTGACCCAGACACGGAAATCCAGGGAGAACCCCTGCAGGCTGCGGGTTCTCTGGGACGAGGCCCAGACTGGGACTTTGCTTACGTGCTGACTCGCGTGACCTGGCCCCTGGCGTCCTGCTCTGCCCTCTCCCCCTCAGCTGCACTTCCCCTGTGACTCAAATTGTCACATTGCTACGCCTTTGTCTCCGTCCTCTCTGAGATGCCAGTCCCAGATCACGCACGGGGCAAACGCCTGCTCATTCCGTAAGACTCGGCCCAGGTCCGCATCTGCCCCACGATGACCGAAGCTGTTACGTCCAGCTGCTCTCTAAGTTCTGACAGTGTTGCTGTCTTTATTTAAATTGCCTTTCATAACTGCTGGTTTGCTTGTTTCACAGGTATCATTGAAAACCTGCATGCCACGGCTTACCGCAACGCGCTGGCCAATTCCCTGTACTGTCCTGACTACAGGGTCGGGAAGGTGACGTCCGACGAGGTACCGCTCGCGTGCGCTTGTGCTGTGCTGGCAGGCTGGGCGGAGCACTCAGCTGCCACGGCGGCTCTGGGCCCAGCACTCTCCATAAGTTGTTAGCATGAAAGGGCCACGTTCATCACAGAAAATTCAGAATACAAGGACAAGCAAAATGAGCAAAAATACACATCTCAGATGCCTGCAGGCACCCAGAGTGGATATGTAGGCTTGCTGTTTTCTAGACTCTTCTGTGTGCATGTGTCCTGATACCAGCATTGAAGTGTTTGAGGGTCACAATCGTGACTGAAGGTGTCGCCTTTGTGGAGGTCAATTACTGAGGCAGCAGAACAACAGCCCAGAGCGGAGCGTTCCTCTGTTGTGGCCTCGTTTATAGTTGTGAGAAATCAGGAACTAGTTAAATATCCAACATTGTGGAAATAGTTAAATAACGTTACATATCTGTAGAATGAAACACTATTCGACTCTTCAAATTATTAATTGATGTGGAAAAGTTTCACAGTGTGTTGTCAAGTGAAGAAAAAGCAATTTATAAATACTTCACACCAGGGGCTCCTGTTTTTTAAAAACAGGTGTGTGCTGTATCGCAACTATACTTTAATAAACAAATAATAATAAAGTATGTGTATCCTATATAAATACCAAGATGTTAATCAAGATTATCTCAAATTATTAGCATTTTTAAAACATGTCCCTAGGCTAAAGGAAATCCTAAAGAAATCAGTGCTACTGATTCAAATCAAATTATTGAATAATGCTAGCACTCAATAGAAAAACTTCAACAGAAAAAAGAAAGTATGGATATTCAGAGTGACTCCGTATTTGTAGGGCACAAAAATTTGATAACGTGATTAAAAGTTCAGTCTGTCCTGGTTAGTCTCAACATTCTGACCCATTCCCAAGGAGCCTTGCTGCCAATTTCTTCTACCCACACCCAGAAGGAATATTTACCACCACAGATACACTGAATGTGTGGCTGTGTCTATTTGTACCCTACATAAAAGGGTAGGGTTTTTTTTCTCTTACCCTGAGGACCAGTTTCCATTCCCTTGAGCAGCAGTGCTCCTGTTGAGAGCACGTGTTTAGGCCCAAGTCTTGTATGTTAGGTCTAAAATAATCCCAGTGTGCACCAGTGATTCTCAAATCTTACTAATTGTCAGGTCACGGGGCGGGGTGGTGGTTTTAAATAAAGGACCACGATTCCGATTGAGCTGTACTAATTGATCAGTTCGTACAGGGGGCCTAGGAATGGGGTTGGGTGGGGAGACAGTGCCAGCGTGTTTTTGTTTTTTAAGCTTCTCTGATCATTTTTTCACCACCAGGTGTAGATGGGATACCTCGTGGCAAGGTGGGTGTGAGACGCACAGTGAGGGAGTTGTGTTAGCACCACCACAGAAGGTTTGCAGTGCTCCAGTGCTGCTGCACAGTGACGGAGAAGCCTGTGGTGTGAGACGTACAGTGAGAGAGTTGTGTTAGCACCACTGCAGAAGATTAGCCGTGCCCCAGTGCTGCTGCACAGTGACGGAGAAGCCTGTGTGCTGCTTCAATCTCAGTGTCATGAAAATGATCGACTGCGTTCTTTTTTTTCAAGGTCAAGCCAGGGTGTGCTCTAATTTTTCATTCATTTTTTTATCCCTTTTTCTTTTTTCAGTGACAGCTTTATTGAGATGTCATTCACATAACATGCAGTTTGCCTAGTCACAGCCCACAATTCAGTAGTTTTCCTGATAATCACAGTCAAGTAACCAGCAGCACCACATTAAGGTGTAGCTATTTTAAGCCCTAGTTTTAAAATAAAATCTGGGTGGTACTTGATCGTTAGTCATAGCAGCTGTTAAGGGAGTGTTTTTCTGGTGAGCGGCAGTTGTACGTTTCTACCACTTTTATATGTTTATACGAGTATAACCTAATACGTGTTTTTAACTTCCTCAGTTACATCACTATGTTCAGAACCATTTCACAAGTGCAAGAATGGCGTTGATCGGACTTGGTAAGTTGGGAACTGCCTGCCCGTCAGTTCGCTTCTGTAAGAGGAGTCTGGAATCAGGCGAGCACAGGATTGAACAAGATTTCACGACTCAGTCCTCCGTTCATGTCTCACAAGGCAGTATCGTGAGATTTTTTTGTTTGTTTGTTTTTTTATTTTTTTTTTACAGGGACAGAGTCAGAGAGAGGGATAGACAGACAGGAATGGAGGGAGATGAGAAGCATCAATCATCAGTTTTTCATTGCAACACCTTAGTTGTTCATTGATTGCTCTCTCATACGTGCCTTGACCGTGGGCCTTCAGCAGACCGAGTAACCTCTTGCTTGAGCCAGTGACCTTGGGTCCAAGCTGGTGAGCTTTTTGCTCAAGCCAGATGAGCCCGCGCTCAAGCTGGCTACCTCGGGGTCTCGAACCTGGGTCTTCCGCATCCCAGTCCAACGCTCTGTCCACTGCGCCACCGCCTGGTCAGGCAGTATCGTGAGATTTTAATTGCTGGTGTTTCTTTTCCCTTGGAAAGCAGAATCCAACACTTGACTGTAAACTTCTAGTTTTAATTCATTACAGTATTTGCAAAACCTGTGATAAAGGGCAGGTTTCTCTAGGCAAAGTGCTTTTACAGGTGCCTTTTTAAAAACAAGTACAATTTAACTGTACTTAAAAATAGACAAAGGGTCGAACAAGCAGTCTGGGGGAAATGTGTGTGTGTGTTCAGCTGTCACTGGAAGAGGTGTCGGCCTCACAGTAATTGAGAACATTTTATCTCTGAGGTTGGCAGAAAATTAAAAGGTTGCCACTGCCTAGTATTATGCTCAGTATGGAATCAGTAGGCACTCAGAAATTGTTGGTGGGACTGTAAACTGATAGGACATTTTTGGAGGCCTCTTTGAGTATGTGAAAATTCTAAATGTTTATGCTCTTAGACCTAGCAGTTTTACTTTTAAGAGTTTATCCTGCAGAAACAGTCATGTTTACAAAGTAGTTGCATAAGACTATCATTTGCAGTATTGTTTTTTGATTCATTTGTTTTATAAATAATAGCTTACTTGATGTATAAAAATTCATATGCCATAAAGTTCACCTTTTTAAACTGGACAGTCAGAATTGTGCAACTATTCCTACTGTGGAATTTCAGAACATTTTCATCATCCCCAACAGAAGCCCTTTCTTAAAAAGAGAGAGAAAAGAGAAAAGAAACCATACTCACCGGCAGTCACTCACTCCCGTGCCTCCTCCCTGCCTCTGGCAACCGCTGGTCTACTTTCTGTCAATACAGAGTTGACTCTTGTGGACGTTTCACGTGAATGGCACCATGTGCTAATGTGACCTTTTGCAACAGGCTTCTTTCACGTGGCATACTGTTGCAAGATCTCTATATGGTAGCAGGAGCCAGTGTTCCCTCTGCTGGCTGAAAAGTGTCCACAACCACGTTATTCATTCACATGGGGGTGGTTTCCTCCTTTTAGCTGTTGCGAATGTAAACATTTGTCTATAATTGTTTGCTAGCTTGGCATACCTGTTGTTCACTGTTTGAGGGGTGTGCCAGGGAGTAGCCTTGCCAGGATACACGGCAGCTGTCTGACCGTCTGAAGAACTGGACTGTTTGGGGGGTGTGCCAGGGAGTAGAGTTGCCAGGACACACGGCAGCGCTCTGACCGTCTGAAGAACTGGCGGCTGCTTTCCCTGAGAAGCTGAGCCCGCAGCACACAGCCTGCCGATTCCTCCACGTCCTCAGCGAGGCGTGTTTTCTGCCGTGTTGATCCCGGCCCTCCAGACGGGTGTGGTTTTGGGTTCTGGTTCCCTCATGACTGATGCTGTTGACCTTTTCTTTGTGCTCTTTGGCCATTTGTGTATCTTCTTTGCAGAAATGTCTATTCAAGTCCTTTTCCATTTTTGATACAGGTTTATTTTTATTATTGAATTATAAGACTCCTTTTATATATTATGGATACTAAAACCTTATCAGATACATGATTTGAAAATTTTTTCCCATTCTTGTCTTTTTACTCTAAAAAGTGTCCTTTGATAGCCTGACTAGGCGGTGGCACAGTGGATAGAGTGTTGGACTGGGATGCCAAGGACCCAGGTTCGAGACCCCGAGGTCTCCAGCTTGAGTGCAGGCTCATCTGGTTTGATAAAAGCTCACCAGCTTGGACCCAAGGTCACTGGCTTGAGCAAAGGGTCACTCGGTCTGCTGAAGGCCCACGGTCAAGGCACATATGAGAAAGCAATCAATGAACTAAGATGTCGCAACGAAAAATTGATGATTGATGCTTCTCATCTCTCTCTGTCCCTATCTATCCCTCTCTCTGACTCACTCTCTCTGTCCCTGTAAAAAAAAAAAAAAAAGGGTGTCCTTTGATAGTGAATTATTATATTAATAGCCAATTACTGGAAACCTGAATGCCCGTAAAAGAGGGATTGATTAAATAAATGATGGCATATTTATATAATGGAATTATTTTTTTAAATCTTTTTATTAAATGAGAGGTGGGATGGCAGAGGGACAGACTCTTGCATGCGCCCCAACCAGGATCCACCCAGCAAGCCCCCTACCAGGGGATGCTCTGCCCATCTGGGGCCACTGCTCTGTTGCTCAGCAGCTGACCTATTTTAGCACCCAAAGCAAGGCCATGGAGCCATCCTCAGTGCCTGAGGCCAACTTACTTGAACCATTTGAGCCATGGCTTTGGGAGGGGAGAGAGAGAGAGGAAGGAGAAGGGGAAGGGTGGAGAAGCAGATGGGCACTTCTCCTGTGTGCCCTGGCCGGGAATCGAACCCGGGACATTCACACACCAGGCTGACGCTCTACCGCTGAGCCAACCAGCCAGGGCCAGTGGAATTCTTTATAATCATTAAAGCAGTGGTCCCCAACCTTTTTTGGGCCACAGACCGGTTTAATGTCAGAAAATATTTTCACGGACTGGCCTTTAGGGTGGGACGGATAAATGCACAAAATAAAATTATGCAATAAGCGTAAAAACTGGTATTTTTAAATATAATTGTTGAACTTACGAGACGTGTCAAGAATGAGTCTTAGACAGATTGTAACAGAGGGAATCTGATCGTCTTTTAAAAATAAAACATCGTTCAGACTTAAGTATAGATAAAACAGAAATAATATAAGTTATTTATTTTTTCTCTGCGGACCGGTACCAAATGGCCCACAGACTGATACCGGCCTGTGGCCCAGGGGTTGGGGACCACTGCATTAAAGGTTTGATATAGACCACTGACTTAGATGTAAGTTACAAAGGATAAGTTTAAAACAAGATCAATAGAGTAACACCTTTTTGAAAATAAAGAGAATATTAATACATAGGAAAAAGTTTTAAGTGAATATGTCATAAACTAAATGGATGGAGAATGACATTTTAAAGGAAGGGGAGGGACTCTTGTTTACTGTTTGTTTCTGTAATATTTAAATTGTATAATTTTTAAAATAGTAGATGATTGACAGCTGTGTTCTAGAAGTTCTAGGTCTAGCTCGTTTTCTTTCTGCTGGAATAGGTGTGAGTCATCCTGTTCTGAAGCAAGTTGCTGAGCGGTTCCTGAACATGAGAGGCGGGCTGGGCTTGGCCGGCGCGAAGGCCCGGTACCGTGGAGGTGAGCGCTCTGTCCTGCGGCAGCTCAGCCCTCCCAGGAGCTCCCCTCCCCCTTGCGTCAGAGAGGACAGGCCTGATCTCCCCCAGTGCGTCAGAGAGGACAGGCCTGATCTCCCCCGGTGCGTCAGAGAGGACAGGCCTGATCTCCCCCGGTGCGTCAGAGAGGACAGGCCTGATCTCCCCCAGTGCGTCAGAGAGGACAGGCCTGATCTCCCCCTTGCGTCAGAGAGGACAGGCCTGATCTCCCCCTTGTGTCAGAGAGGACAGGCCTGATCTCCCCCGGTGCGTCAGAGAGGACAGGCCTGATCTCCCCCTTGTGTCAGAGAGGACAGGCCTGATCTCCCCCAGTGCGTCAGAGAGGACAGGCCTGATCTCCCCCTTGTGTCAGAGAGGACAGGCCTGATCTCCCCCTTGTGTCAGAGAGGACAGGCCTGATCTCCCCCGGTGCGTCAGAGAGGACAGGCCTGATCTCCCCCTTGTGTCAGAGAGGACAGGCCTGATCTCCCCCGGTGCGTCAGAGAGGACAGGCCTGATCTCCCCCTTGTGTCAGAGAGGACAGGCCTGATCTCCCCCGGTGCGTCAGAGAGGACAGGCCTGATCTCCCCCAGTGCGTCAGAGAGGACAGGCCTGATCTCCCCCTTGTGTCAGAGAGGACAGGCCTGATCTCCCCCGGTGCGTCAGAGAGGACAGGCCTGATCTCCCCCGGTGCGTCAGAGAGGACAGGCCTGATCTCCCCCTTGTGTCAGAGAGGACAGGCCTGATCTCCCCCGGTGCGTCAGAGAGGACAGGCCTGATCTCCCCCGGTGCGTCAGAGAGGACAGGCCTGATCTCCCCCGGTGCGTCAGAGAGGACAGGCCTGATCTCCCCCTTGTGTCAGAGAGGACAGGCCTGATCTCCCCCAGTGCGTCAGAGAGGACAGGCCTGATCTCCCCCTTGTGTCAGAGAGGACAGGCCTGATCTCCCCCGGTGCGTCAGAGAGGACAGGCCTGATCTCCCCCAGTGCGTCAGAGAGGACAGGCCTGATCTCCCCGGGTGCGTCAGAGAGGACAGGCCTGATTGCTGATGCCACGCAGCCTCAGCCAGGAGGGAAGGAGTTAGCTCACGGGGTGTTGTCTGTTACACGTGGGGGGCGGGGAGGTGAGAGCACCGGCCTCGGTAACACTAGGTCTCGTGGGTGCACGCAGTGTGGTCCAGAGCACTGAAGACAAGACCGGTGCTGACCCGCCCCTCTCTTCCCCCGCCCACGTGGCCACAGGTGAAATCCGAGAGCAGAACGGGGACAGTCTGGTCCACGCTGCGTTTGTAGCAGAAAGTGCGGCTGCAGGGAGTGCGGAGGCCAATGCGTTCAGCGTTCTCCAGCACGTCCTCGGCGCTGGGCCCCACGTCAAGAGGGGCAGCCAGGCCACCAGCGCGCTGTGCCAGGCTGTTGCCAAGGGGATTAACCAGCCGTTCGATGTAAGTCTGAGCCGCAGAGAGCTCTCCTGGTGTCCCCAGAGGCTCGGTGTGCACAGTGCAGAGCTCCCTCCTGGTGTCCCCAGAGGCTCAGTGTGCACAGTGCAGAGCTCCCTCCTGGTGTCCCCAGAGGCTCGGCGTGCACAGTGCAGAGCTCAGGGTCCGCTCCGACGTCCGCCTGCTCTGAGAGTTTAAGACAAACGCAAAACCGTTACCAGGTTGAAGAGACCACAGGCTGGTTCTCCCACTTCAGTGGGTCTGCCAGAAACTTACTGTAAACTGCTGTTCCCAGCCCCTGTAGAGAGAAAACTTAAAAAGTCAGGATCCACACTTTAGTTCCCTTTAGAATAAAGTTTTAAATATTAAATTTTCCCCTAGATTCTAATTAGCCTTTTTTCCCTAGATTTTCTTTCCCCTCCTGTTCTATGGCCCCTTCCTGAATCTCACTGCTCTCTGTTCTGATCAAGTGCAGGGTTGCACCAGGAAGCTCCTTCAGCTTAAGATTAAGTTCCAAAAGTGGTGACGTTTGATGATAGAACAGTCTGTGCTCCTCTACAGGGCATCTTCTTGTGACAGTGAGGAAAGGACACTGTGGATGGCTTGATTGGTCCGAGCAGCAGCATCAGGTGCTAAAAATAGCTCAGTTGATGTGGACACCGGCCTCAGATGGGGATTGCCGGGTGGACCCCAGTCAGTGCATGCGGGAGTCTCACTCACCTTTCTTCCTCTCACTTGAAAGGAAAGGGGAAAAAAACACTATCTTAATTATTTTAAATTATACCTAAATTAAATTTGCTGCTTTATAAATTTTCCTCCAGATTGTCTTTCTCCTGGTTCATATTCTACTCTCTTTTTTTTTCACCATCAAATGTTATTGATGCTTTGAGGTGGCTGGACTTCTAACCCTAATCCAGTGACGTAATTTAATAGAAATTCCTACTTCAGAATTTGGCCAGAAATTTAAGAGTGCGAGTAGGATAGTCCCAGAATGATCATTCGAGTGATTGAAGTGCATTTTTCTTCATGCTCTATGCCTTATATGGGCTGAGTCAGGGGTTCTCAGAGTTTTAAAGTACATCAGAATCACCCGAACATTAGTTAAAAATGAGGGCCCCCTCCTGTCTACAGGGACCCCTGAGTGGCTCCTCTGAGCAGGACCCTGGAAGCTGCATTCTCAGTGACAGCGCAGGTGCCCCACGCGAACACCAGGAACCTTATCCTGGGCAGTCACGTCACCTTCAGGGGCTTAACACTGGTCACAGCAATAACCCTGTTGTCCGGAGGCTCAACTTCCTGCTGCCTTGGACGCAGGAATAACGTCCACCAAGAGGAAATTTCTCCCTCATCTTGGAACTTGTCTGTAGAAGTGAAAGCGAATTGGTGAAGAGGAAGTCGGCAACAACAGGGGAGAACGCAGCTTTGGTGCCGGAGCCCACAATCCATAGTGTTCACGAGTTCACAGCTGTGTGAAAAAATAGGGTAGAAAATACTCTGAAAAGGTGAAAGTAAGCAGCTTGTTTTGGAAAGACTCAGATAAGTTACAGCCATCAGAGGTCGCCTGCAAGCGAAGGTGTCAACCTTTGCAGGGGGCGCAGGGGGACGGAAAGGTCATCTGAGGCTGCGGTGTTTGTCCAGACGGCCTGAGGGACTGCCCTGCTCTCCCGGCAGAGTGACCTGCAGTCAGGCTCCCTTTCCTTTCAGGTTTCCGCTTTTCACGCCAGCTACTCGGACTCGGGACTCTTTGGGATCTACACGATCTCGCAGGCTGCGGCTGCGGGGGATGTAAGTTGCACATCGCCAGCTCGAACGCGTTTTTTCCCCGTTGACGTGCTTGCAGTTCAGTGTGCGATGTTCGAATGCCGTGATGTGTCCGAGCTCTGTGACGGCCGGTGTGTCCGCTGTGCAGGCCCCGGGCGCGTGTGTGCCCACTCTTCCGGGAGAGGGGAACGCTTCCCAGCACTCGGGCTCTGTCTCAGGAAGTGGCGCGGAGCTGTCTCTGGGACGTCCGGGTGGAGAGCTCAGGCGAGGTGAAGGGTGGAGCGCGGGGTCCGGGTTGTGTTGCAGTCACGGCTGGTGTGGAGGACGAGGAGAGAGGAAGCTCCTTGTACCCGGTGCTTTGAGGCGCTCTGTGGGAGAGACCACCAGGTGACTCAGGAAGACGGCCAAGAAAACAGGGAGGAGGAGAGAAACTGGTACAGGTGGAGGCCAGGAAAGAGGGGTTGATACCATTCTGATCTGCTCTGGATCAGCATCCTTTTAGTCACCACAGAGAGGTCCGATAGTTTGAGCAAACGAGGACATCATTAGCGATGGTATTAGTGTTCACCAGAATGTTGGACTGAACAATAATTGATAGTATTGAGGAATGAATGAGAGGGAAGAGAGGCAAGGTTTGTGTAGACAGACGGAGCTTGACCTGCAGAGGGCGGGGTGGGGGTGGTCTGTCAGCCGGGTCTTCACGGAGAGCAGCGTCACTAGTGGAAGGAGTGGAGAACCGAGCGGACTGGAGACGGGACACCGGAAGTGGATCGTGTCTGGAAAAGCAGGACCAAGCATGGCCCAAGATACAAGGGGGCGTGTTGGCCTTGGACATGGAGGCCCAGGTGGGAGAAGAGGATGTCAGGACGGGAGGGCGGCACCCCTGCTGAAGCAGGAGGCGGGGGCACGTCTGGGAGCAGGAGGAAGTGGTGAGGTTTCGGGCAGGTGAGCGCCGTCAGCAGCGCTGCGGCGTCCCCTCGAGGTGTGACCAAGTCACAGTGCAGACTGGCAGGTCTGAGCTCCCTTCCGCAGTGTTCGCCAGCCAAGGAGAGCGAGGGAGCAGCGGGTGGGTCCGAGCCCAGGCGGGGGTCCTGCTGAGTGGGCGGGGCCGAGCCCAGGACGCGGAGGTGGCGAGAGGCTTGGGGACACTGGCGAGAACGAGGGAGGGTGCGTTCCGGGGTCTTGGCTCGCCTGAGACGGGAAGCCGGACGACCTCACAGATCAAGACCGAGACTGCGGCAGCTAGCGGGCTTGACAGAGCGGGAAATAGGACGTGTGATCTGAGACCTGGGCCGGGTTTTAGACTTGAGGGGGGGGCAGCCCCAGTCACAGCCAGGCCTGGGGTGGCTGACATGGAAGGAGGTGAAGGCCCTGGAACTGAAGGGATTGGGAAACACTGGGGAGCACGCTCACAGTGGTGCCAAGATTGGGATGAAAACCAGAAGGCAGTGTGTTAATTTACTTGTTCAACAAAAATATTTCCAGGTCCCCGCTCCCCACTCACGTCACTGGAACTGGATCCCGCGTGCAGACAGGCTCTAACCTGGCCGTGTGGGTCACTGCTCCTCGTCTGAGCAGCGAGGGACAGCGGTGTGAGTGGCAGGACCGAGGCTGAGGAAACCAGAGTGCGCCATCGTGGCCGGCCGTTAGACGCCGTTGGCTTTCCTCAGCCCTGCCGCCGTCCCTGCCACTTACGCTGGGAGAGGCTTCGCTGCTGGGTCCTCTGGCTGCACCCGCAGCTGCTTGATGGAACACATAGTGACCTGTTTGTTTTTTCTTCAGATTTTATTCACTGATTTGGGGGAGGGGGGGAGAGTGGGAAGCATCAGCTCCAACTCACAGTCATTGCTTCTTGTATGTGCCTTGACCGGCAGGCCCGGGGCCTCGAACCGGCAACCTCAGTGCTTCAGGTCAGCGCACTCTACGTTGCGCCACCATTGGTCAGGCACATAGTGACTTGATACTTCCAGATGGATGGTCTGCTACACTGCTCACAAACATTAGGGGATATTTCAGAATAAATGTGAAGCGATAAAATAACCCCCAATGTTTGTGAGCAGTGTATTTTCTACCATCTAGCGTGTGTTTTTGCCTCAGAGGGGCGTTTGCTTGCTGCAGAGGCCTCTGGCACTGACCGGCAGTGACCTGCCCTTCATTTCTGTCCTAGGTCATCAAGGCTGCCTACAGCCAGGTGAAAGCGGTCGCCCAGGGAAACCTGTCCAGTGCAGACGTCCAGGCGGCCAAGTAGGTGTCCACATTGGCATGTGCTCGGTGCACCACTTACCTGAAAGTCACATTTTTGTAGGCAAACAGTATTGAAATATATGCACAGAAGGATGGAAAGACAAAAGAATTAACAGGAAGGGGAAGCAGACCTCGGCCCTGGCCCAGAGGTCGTCGTCAGCACTTGGTTTATTCTCCCGAGCATTTTCATTCACTTTCAAACACTGTATATATACTTATATCCTGTTAAATAGTATGTTTACTGTAGAACGTGGAAAATTACAAACATATGTGATCATTCATTACAAATGATTGCTGTTTATAACAGTTTCCATTTCTTTAGATTATTAAAAATTGGTCATAAATAGTATTAATTGGTATATCAAAATATACTTAGTGGACACTTTCTGCAGTTGGAAATTATAAACTATAAAAGATCCTTTGGGCTGAGCAGGTGGTGGCACAGTGGATGAAGCGTCAGCCTTGGAGGCTGGGACCCAGGTTGGAAATGACCAGGCCACTGTCTTGATTACGGGGTCACTGGCTCAGCTGTAGCCCCCCAGTCAGGGCACATATGAAAAAGCAATCAGTGAACAACTGAGGAGCCCCAATGAAGAATGGATGCTTCTCTGCTCTCTCCCTTTCAGCCAGTCTGTCCGTCCCTGTCTGTCCCTCTCTCTGTTTCTCTCTGTTTCTCACACACACAAAAAAGATACTTTGGGTTTAAAGCATTTTTATTTTACATTAATCTTTTGGTATAGATTCCCGACTGGATTAAAAATTGTAAATACTATAATGAAAGTCTGTACTTTAAAATATGTTTGTTTATATAATTTTTTTTTAAGTGAGAGAGAGAGGGACAAACAGGGATAGACAGGAAGGGAGAGAGATGAGAAGCATAAATTTTTCATTGCAGCTTCTTAGTTGTTTGTTGACTGATTTCTTATACAAGCCTTGACCAGGGGGCTACAGCCGAGCCAGTGACCTTTGGCTTGAGCCGGCGACCCTGTGTTCAAGCTGGCGACCTGGGGTTTCGAAATGGGATCCTCAGCGTCCCCGCTGACGCTCTGTCACTGTGCCACTGACTGGTCGAGCTGCGTATTTGTTTTTATTTTTATATTCAAGTCACATGTAAAAAGGTATACCCGCTACAGTCACACCACCAGTACAGAGTGCCTGCTCTGCCGTAGCCACTGGCACTTTCCTTTTCCGATGTGACACCAAAAGTATCTGATTAAAAGATCAAAATACTCATCTCCTATTTGGAGAATTTTAAAATCTCACTGTCCCTGTTGAAAGTGCTAACAACTCCTCTAAATCAGTGGTTCTGGGAGTTTTCTCTTAACTGAGACAGACTCTGGGCAGAATTGGAAATCAGCTTATATTTTCTTCTCCTACAGCCATTTACAACATTAAACTTTTACTCCAACCATCTAGGATAATTCTTTTTTCTTTTTTTTTAAGTGAGAGGAGGGGAGATAGACTCTTGCATGCGCCCCAACTGGGATCCCCCTGGCAACCCCGTCTGGGGCTGATGCCTGAATCTCCCAAGCTATCCTCAGTGCCTGGGACCAGCACTCGAACCAGTTGAGCCACTGACTACGAGGGGGAAAGACAGAGAGGGAGAGAGGGGGAGGGGGAGAAACACGTGAGCCCCGACCGGGGATTGAACCCAGACGTCTGCACGCTGGGCCAGTGCTCTGTCCACGAGCAAACTGGCCAGGGCCTTAGGACAATTCAGACAGCCTTCATGGTCACAAGTACGTCCACCCAGCAAGTCTGACAGTGAGTTAGGAGTCGGGGGAATGAGCAATGGGTCACCTCCGCTCCCGTTGGTGTCACCACTGTTGGACAGAACACACTGGGAAGCTGCCTCCTGTCGGCGGGGGCCGCCGGGCTGTTCAGTACCCTGTTCAGTACCGCGTCCACCGGACCACGCCGACAGCACAGCTGTGCGGCCGCACCAGACACGGCACGCTGAGGGCACATCGGAACTCTGGACTTACTTCAGGAAAATCTGTTTTAAGTCTCATTTGTTTAAGAAAATGCCTTTTAATATGTCACAGTATTTATAAGGTATGGCAAAATGTAGAAAATGGAATTTCAGCTTTTAATGCTAAGTATGTTTGTTGCTATTCCGACGGGGCGATGCGTTTTCCTGTGGGTCCTTAGTCTTCCTACAGGGAAAGGAAGTGAGGTGTCCTTGCTGCGGGGACAGACTAGTGTCTCTTAGTCAAGTTTATTGTCGGTGAAATCTCTCTCTAATTAAGCTGACAGTTTGGTGAAACAGCTGCTTCTAATTATAATTATGATTAAATGGACGTCTCGCTACAGTATACCAAATGAAGATAGTTTGAGAGCTAAATTACTCAAGGGCCTTATCAAACACCAGCTTCTTTCTGGGAGAATTACGAATTGGATTTTGTTTTATTTCAAATTGATGCTTTTGTGCCCATGTTGAAGCTACTAGGACTTGTAAGACCTGTACTGTCCTTACCCACCTGCCTGGACGTGACTTCCTGCCCTCAGTGAAACAAATCCCAGCACAGAGATGGGGCGGAGTGGGGGCGGGGTAGCTACAGAATTGCCCCCCGACATTCTGCTAAGTCCACAGTGCCTTGGGAGCACTTCAAGTTACTTCCAAAGGTATCGATTGCTTCACTAATCATAACTTTACATTAAAATAGTTTTAACTAGATCTAAGTTCTAGTCCAAAATCAAAAGGCAATCTGTTCGGTTTTTCTGTATAATCTTGAGCTGACAACTTTCTAAATAATGTAAGTAATGAAGCAGTGAGCTGAGGAAAGAAGGGGCCGGTAGCCCTTGGAGTTCAGAGCAGGGACCCGTGAGAGGGCAGGAGCCTGTGGACACGTTGCCTCGCTCTCTACAACTGGCTTCTGAGCTCCACCCCTTTGTCTGGACAGGAACAAGCTGAAGGCGGGGTACCTGATGTCCGTGGAGTCCTCTGAGGGCTTCCTGGACGAGGTGGGGTCCCAGGCCCTGACTGCTGGCTCCTACGTGCCGCCTTCCACCGTGCTGCAGCAGATCGACTCGGTGGCCGACGCCGACGTCGTCAACGTAAGCAAAGGAGGGCTCGGGGCTTGGTCCACTTTCCGAGGGCGCGCGTAAGCTCCCTTGGGCTGCGTGTGTTGTTGTCACGGTGTTTGGTGCCTGTCTGCGCAGCGTGGAGGCAGACGGGCTCACGGCCGTCAGCTGCGGTAGCTTCCCTGTCAGTTCAGGGTGCAGGCTTCCTCATCCGGCTAAATCGCCTTCAGCTCACACTGTTGTACATCTCTGAGGCTAAGAAGAGTCAAATGTTGGCAATTTGATGGCTCAGACTAATAGTTTCCTCTTCATGTCCAAGAAACAGTCTGTCCTGCTGTCCTTCACGTCCAGCGTCTCAGGACTGTCTTGTCTGTCCTGCTGTCCTTCACGTCCAGCGTCTCAGGACTGTCTTGTCCGTCCAGCGAGGACCTTGTCCTGCTCCTGCTCTATTTCCCACATGCGTTATTACTTCCTCCTAGAGGAGCTGTTTTGAGAGCAGTGAATGTGTCTTCCACTCCTGTTTGTACCCCTGACGGTGCCTAACAAGTACAGGAACTACCGAATCAATCCAGGATCAATAGGGTTTCCCAGTTCTTTCTATATGAGAAATTCCTCTACCCTTCCGCTGTCAGGGTCTTGGCCACTCTCCCCAACAGGTCCACCTTGCATGGGGACAGGGGGTGGAAAATGTGACGGTCTGTTTCAAGGTAATCCGGACATGGTTTCACTTGGCTCCAGGTTCATTACATCCTCTCTCCAAATGTCCTCGTCTTCTGTGCTGTTCCCTGAGTCCCGGCCCGCCCCACCACCGTCCATCGAGAAGATGGCCTGGGAGTGTGGGCACTGATACCCATGGTCTCACACGTGACCTGGACAACCAGCCCTTCCGTTTCCATTGCTTTTAGAGAGAGAGGGAGGGACACAGACAGGAACATCGGTCTGTTTCTCTGTGTGCTCTGACTGGGGACTGAACCAGCAGCCTCTGTGCTTTGGGACAGCACTCTAACCAACTGTATATCCAACCACGGCTAAACAGCCAGCTCTGAACGTAAAGCTAGGGACATAAAGAATACTAAGCATAGAAAAGTAGACGTTTAAGTTAACAAACGGTGTATTTTTATTAACTCAGACCCTGTGCCTTTGTAATACAGAACAGGAAAGTGCAGCCCTGCCCAGGACTGGCTCTGCCATCCCCTGCAGGGTCAGGGAGGTGGTCCTCTCCTGCCTCCCCCACCCAGTCACACGGGGCGGGGCACCCCCAGGAACAGCTGAGCGTTTCCACAGAGTAAAAGAAGGCAGCAGCCCCTCCCGTTGTCAGTTCCACACGAGCGTACAGAATTGCTGGCTGAGCCCTCTCCCTGAGGGGTACTTGGTAATACATGCTCTCCTTCCCTGTGTTTCTTTCTCTGTCTGTCTGCGTCAAGGCTGCAAAGAAGTTTGTTTCCGGCCAGAAGTCGATGGCAGCAAGCGGGAATCTGGGGCACACACCTTTTGTGGACGAGCTGTGAGCCGACACACACACAGCCAGGAGCACAGACACGGGAAGCCATTCGTGTTTTCTTTCAGGACATGAAATACCTTAAAAAGTGTAAGTGCGGGTGGCTGCTTCCCACCCAGCAAAAGTCAATAAAACGCTCCACGTGTTTCCCTGTGTTTTTCTGCTCAGTTAACAAACGGGGACTCTGTCTGCAGACACCTTTGTTTCAGGGGCATGAAGAACAGGTGTGACAGGTGAGAAACGAGGATGACCAGGCTGAGCAGCTGTCCGTCAATATTTCCAAACTGTTGCTGCTGCTGGCGGCTTTGCAAGACAGGAGCAGGGAGAGGTCTCCCCTGTGGGGTTAGGACAGGTCAGCGGTCTGGGTTTTACCCCCTTGACCCTTGTGCAGTAGATTCACTTCTGAGAAACGCACACTCCCTCTCAGTCACGTCCTGTCCGTCTGTCTGTCTGTCTGTCTGTCTTCCCTACGGGGACTCGGTTTCCTTCCATCTCTTCCCTCGCCGTTTCTAGCCTGTTCCTTTCAAGGAGTTAACTGTCAATCAGCCCATAGTAAAAGTAGGCCAGAAAATGGGGAGAAAAATTAATACGAACAAGTAGCGAAAAAACATACTCTATTTCCTTTAAGTGGGGCACTTACTTGGAAGTTTGCAAAACGAGAAACTAAATGTCAGAATAACAATGTGGTACTTACCTGAAAAACTAAATTCTCTACTATTTTTGCACATTCTGATATTGAGCTTTTCTGCTACATTTTCTAAAAGGTGAGGCACTCTTCTCAGGAAGGGTCTTAATGATCGCAGTGATACTGCTCTTTTGAGAATAGAAATTGTGAGGCCTTTTGTGACACCGGAAAGCCTTGGCTGTAAGTCACACTGAAGCAGGTGAAGGCCTCACGACAGGTGTGGAAGGACTGGTCAGTCTGGACAGGTTTCTATGAGGACAGCAAAGCTGGGTGGCAGTGCACAGATGCTGGGCGTTTTCCAGAGAAACGCCCCTGTGGTCACAGATCTGCAGACCGCTGACCAGCCTTGGATGCAGGCTGGCCCTTGCCCTTCACCTGGGCCCCGTCTTCCCGCCAGAATGCGTCCGAGGAGGAGGAGCTGTCCTTGTCCTGCTTCCCCATCGCCCAGTACGGGGAGGGGGCCCGCGCCTCCCTGGCACAGCGTCCGTGAATCACGACGTCACAGCTGGCGTCTGTCCCCACCCGGATCTTCTGGCTCTTCTTCTCATACCGGTGCCACTCTCTGGAGATGGACACGGGTCTCCTTGCGGGGCGCTGCCCGCTGGACTCGGGGGACACACAGTACGAGAGCTTCTTCTCTAGCACCGGGTCGCCCTTGTCAGCACTGCTGGTGGATGGGTCGGCTTTGGCCTGCTCGGTTTTCTCGGTTTTCTCGGTTGTGCTGGAAATAAGAGGAGAGAGAATGAGAGGTTCTCGGTGTCTCGGCCCTGGCCGCGCTCACAGGAGGAGGGACGCAGCTTCAGCACCACCTTTGTGTTGTGGGCTCTTCTCTATAAAAGTACCTTTCACTTCGTGTCCATTCCTGCCTGACCCGTGGTGGCCGGGGATAAAGCATCCACCTGGAACACTGAGGTCACCGGTTCAAAACCCGGGCTTGCCTGGTCAAGGAACACATGGCAGTTGATGCTTCCTGCTCCTCCCCCTCCTCTTTCTCTCTTTCTCTTTCTCTCTCCCCCCCCTCCCCTCTCTCTGAAAATGAATAAGTAAAAAAGAATAATAATAATAACTAAGTGAATGTCAACCAGGTAGACACTCCCCCAGGAGAGGGCACCTGGAGGACCAGAGGGGCTGGCTTTTGATCTGGGGCAGAATGAACTCTGTACGTCCAGAGGGGAACATCGAGGACGTTTCAGTGTACAAGGAGGAGATGACGCCCTAGACGGTGTCCATGTGTGGATAGGAACGGCACCCCTGACGTTGCCCGGGAGACGGAGAGGAGGGAGCCAGAGGTGAAGCCTTGAGCTGCCGGCTGGGGAGCAGCCGGGAAGGCGGGGGCGTGGGTGTCACGGAAGGAAGCCGGGAACGGTGACGTTTCAACAGGAGTGAGGCTGGGAGGTTGTCAAGTGTCTAGTACTCAGAGGCCAAGCAGAGCGAAGACGAGAGGAGCCCACTGGACTCGGCAGTGCGGAGGTTCGGGGGACCCGCCCAAGTGCTGAGAGCGAGGCCAGGTTAACGTGGGCTGAGGGTGCTGGGCAGCCACATGTCCAGCAGCTCCTCCCGCAAGCCTGAGGCCAGGGACAAGGCAGCGGCAGGAGCGAGGAGTTGGGGGGGGGGGGGTTGCTAAGAGGACAGCCGCTTAAAAAGGCCTAAATGTTCCTCGGCCCTGGCCGGAGGGCTCTGGGTTAGAGCATCGCCCGGGGCCCTGGCCGGAGGGCTCTGGGTTAGAGCATCGCCCGTGCGCCTGGCCGGAGGGCTCTGGGTTAGAGCATCGCCCGGGGTCCTGGCCGGAGGGCTCTGGGTTAGAGCATCGCCCGTGCGCCTGGCCGGAGGGCTCTGGGTTAGAGCATCGCCCGTGCGCCTGGCCGGAGGGCTCTGGGTTAGAGCATCGCCCGTGCGCCTGGCTGTGGGTTCTGCTGCCGGTCAGGGCATAGAAAGGAATAGGTCGACGTTTCTGTCTGTCTCTCCCTTTCCCAGTCAATCTTAAATAAATGTTAATGTTGCTGGGAAGGATGCAGGAGACCGATGGGAACGGGGCTCCTGGCACACGCGGGGGGGGGGGGGGGGGGGGCACGGAGGGGACGTGCTGCGCGGAGGCGGAGGCGGAGGCGGAGTTCCCATCCGGCGCCTCCTCCTCCTTTTATTATCATTATTATTAACCTGCAGATTGTTCTTTCCAAAAGGGCTTAGAGCCCACGACGTGTTCGGACCCCGCCCCCAGCCCCGCCTCCGTGGGCCACTAGGCCGTTTCACCTCACGCGCAGAGCAGGGCTTCCTAGACCCGGGAGACCCTCGGAGAACAGAGACCTCGGAAGTGAACTACTCACCCTGTGACTGGGAATTTCGTCTCAGGAATTAAATGCGCTATCTCTTGCCATTCTTGGGGTATGTCAATAAAATCTCGGTAGACCTTGATCTGCAGTGCCGTTCCTACGGCAATGGGTTGCAAAAGCTTTAAAAGTTCCCGGAGAGTATATCCTAACACATTGTCCTGTCCGACACTAATCAGAACATCACCTTTAAAAAAGCAGGGGGTGGGGGGTAGGGAGAAATAGCAAAATTAAGATAATGGTTTAAAGGGAACACACCAACCAATTCCAGCTTTACTGTGAGATGTCTCGTTTTATGGATTCATGTGGTTGGTTCACTTTTTTGAACCAAAAACAGGCTTCAGCCTATATTTAATAAAGATGGCCACTTCAAGGCCCTGGCCAGGTAGCTCAGTCAAGTTAACAGAGTCCTCCCAAAACAACGTTGTGGTTTCAACCCCCAGTCAGGGCACACAGGGCAAGCAACCAAAAAACAAAAAAAAAAACAAAAACTTGACCACCTCAGTGACAGGAGTGTCCTTTGCATGATAATGAACGCATGCAAGGTGTTTCTTTTTCACAGTATTTCTGAAGTCCTTGGTGTGACGGAAAGTACACCATTTGTAATTAAAGCATCCTTTACGATTCTAAAAGTATTTTAATTACTATTACTCTTAGAGAAAAAGCCACTTACCGTAAATGATAAATAAATGGCCTACCTTCTCTCTCTTTTTTTTTTTTTTAATATTTTATTTATTGATTTTAGGGAGAGGAGAGAGACAGAAAGGCAGGAAGGAGAGGGAGGGGAGGAGCAGGAAGCATCGACTCCCATAGGTGCATTGACCCGGCGAGCCCGGGGTTTCAAACCTGTGACCTCAGAGTTCGAGGTCAATGCTTTATCCACTGCGCCACCGCGGGTCAGCTGGCCTATTTTCTGTTATACCTGCCTGGCCGCTTCCAGTGCCTCCCACAGTACGTTGGCCGTGTTAAACATCGAGCCTTTTGTTTTAATTTTCTGCCATTGTACAGTGTTGGTTGAGCAAATACTCCTTCGTGAAACACCAGACAATTAGCAGGCTTTAATTAAGCTTTAAGATGTGTAGACAGAGAATATGTTTTCTTCAGAGGGATTCGACAGCTAGATCCCCCACCTAGGGCAGTGCCGGACAGGGAGGGAAGCATGGTCAGCCATGGAGCTTCTGAGCCCACAGCAGATGGGCCAAGAGCCCCCTCTTGACAGCAAGCCCATGGACCCCCACACTGGGTGCCGAGACGACCAGTGATTCACTCACAGCAGCCACCAGGCAAGGACGTGTAAAGTAGGTCAGCCATGGAGCACTGCACCTGGAGCAGGGTGTGCAGAGGGCAAAGAGCACGCCTGGTTTCCGGGGGCTTCCAGGGGCCGCTGCCCTGGCCGTCTGTCCTCACCATTTCCCCAGCCGGCCTCTCCGCCTTCCTGGCTGTTCCTCAGGCTCTGAGTTCTACACGAAGTCCCTTAACAGTGGTGTTCTGTTGCTTGCCATGAAGAACCCTGATGGATCCAAGGGACTCGGCCAGAGAAAACAGGAATGCAGGGACACTGGTTCCTAAGGACACTCACACTGGGTCAGATCCTGGTCTTCAGATCTAACCGGTACGAGCATCGTGCACAGTGGCAATGGAGATTTTATAACTAACGTCAGATAAAGTGACTCCAACGACGTCTGGAGGATGTTTCCACCATTCTGTGCACGGGAAGCTCACAGACCCTCAGCCACCCTCCTTCCAAGACAGCGGAAGCCTGGCCTCGGAGCACAAGACCAAGAGGAAGCCCCTGTCAGAGTCTACGCCACGTGTGCTCAAGGGGCAGCAGGCTGGTCCCAGAGGAGGCCTCCCGGGATGGCGAGGACAGGTTTCCATGCTGCTGGATCCCACAAGAAACCGATGCCCAGCATTCTCTCGGCTTGCACCTTGGAGGAGGGTTCGATGCAGCTAACTTCCTTTGGTCACCCCTAATCCCGGCTCGTCTGACCCCGTGCCACTGAAGTGATCTCATCAACCGCGATGAGATCAAATTCACATACCCCGAGGTCCACTGGTGGGGGCGCCGTGCTCCGACCAGCCCCCTGGGTCAGTCTCCAAAAACAGCTGATGATGACATTGCCAAGGCAACCAGTAACTGGAAGGGCCTGAGGATGACGGTGAACAGAACACTCAGAACAGACAGGCCCAGACTGAGGTGGTGCCTTCTGCATCTGCCTGGGTCATCAAAGCCCTTGAAGAACCACCATGAGACAGAAAGAAGCAAAAAAAACAACAACAAAAAAAACCACAGTGGAGAAGCAGATGGTGGCTTCTCCTGTGCGCCCTGACTGGGAATCGAACCCAGGACTTCCACACGCTGGGCGGACGCTCTACCACTGAGCCAACTGGCCAGGGAGACGTAAGCTGTTTCGTAATGGCATCATTTACCTACTTTCTTCATCGGTCCACTGTGTCTAACCTAAGCTGCTATGAGAATCATCCTAGAGAGGAAAAGAAAAATAGAATCCAAGGATCTTTTAAACCATGAACTGCCCAGACCCAGACCCCAACCCAAACCCATTGAATCAGAACCGCGGGGGAGATGTGGTCCAGGCATCTTAGTGGTAAAAGCTCCCCCGTTGACTCGACTAGGCGACCAGAGATGCAAACTAGTGCAACCACAGGGGCTCCTGTACCGTGTGTGTGTGTGTGTGTGTGTGTGTGGGTGTGTGTGTGTGTGTGTGTGACAGAGAGTCAGAGAGGGGGACAGACAGGGACAGACAGGAAGGGAGAGAGATGAGAAGCATCAAGTCTTCATTGCGGCACCTTAGTTGTTCATTGATTGCTTTCTCATATGTGCCTTGATCTGGGGGCTACAGCAGAGCCAGTGACCTCTTGCCCCAGCCAGCGACCTTGGGTTCAAGCCAGCAACCATGGAGTCATGTCTATGATCCCACGCTCAAGCCAGCGACATCTGGGTTTCAAACCTGGGTTGTCCACATCCCAGTCCGACACCGTAGCCACTGCACCACTGCCTGGTCAGACCTACAATCTTTTTTTTTTTTTTTTTTTTTTTTTTTCCATTTTTCTGAAGCTGGAAACAGGGAGAGACAGTCAGACAGACTCCCGCATGCGCCCGACCGGGATCCACCCAGCACGCCCACCATGGGGCGACGCTCTGCCCACCATGGGGCGACGCTCTGCCCACCAGGGGGCAATGCTCTGCCCATCCTGGGCGTCACCATGTTGTGACCAGAGCCACTCTAGCGCCTGAGGCAGAGGCCACAGAGCCATCCCCAGCGCCCAGGCCATCTTTGCTCCAATGGAGCCTTGGCTGCGGGAGGGGAAGAGAGAGACAGAGAGGAAGGAGAGGGGGAGGGGTGGAGAAGCAAATGGGCGCTTCTCCTGTGTGCCCTGGCCAGGAATCAAACCCGGGTCCTCCGCACGCTAGGCCGACGCTCTACCACTGAGCCAACCGGCCAGGGCCTCATTTTTTATTAAAAAAAAATATATACATGAATGAGACTCAGAGACATAGACAAGAATGTGATGGTAACAGGGGGTGGGGTGGGAGGGGTGGGGAGGGGGCGAGGAAGGAGAGAGGGGGTGGGGGGAGGGGAGGGGCACAAAGGAAACCAGATAGAAGGTGACGGAAGACAATTTGACTTTGGGTGAGGGGTATGCAACATAATCAAATGTCAAAATAATCTGGAGGTGTCTTCTCTCAACATATGTACCCTGATTTATCAATGTCACTGCATTAAACTTAATAATAATAATTTTTAAAAAATACGTGAGTCTAGAGACTATAAGATCAGCCTAAGAGAAATGCTTGCCAGGATCCCCACAGCCCCGTGGTTTTCAAAGCACTTGTAAAAATGATCACATCTCAGCAAACAACGGTGGTGTCATCCCAACTTACAGACGAAGTGACCGAGGCCTGGAAAGCTAAGTGACTTTGTCCAAGGGGCAGTCCAGCTGATGCTGACCAGCTCTTCCCTCCCCACCGCATTACCGGCCTCTTGCGCCTCCCTGACCCATGAGCACGGCCCTCGGCCCGGAGCAGTGACTGGGGAAACATGTCCTGAATTGGATGGACAGTTCACTCACCCAGGGACCAAAGAGGACAGCGTGCTCCTGATAAGGCCTTGGCTGTGGCGTCTAACAGAGCGGGCTCCGATCCCTGCTCCTGGGCGTGACCGTGGGTGGGTGTCTAAACACCCGACTCCTCATCTGCCAGGCCGTCTCATGCAGAACCTCCTCAAGGTCTGTCAGAGGCTGACGGGAGGTCAGGTCTCTAAATGGTGGTGGTGATTCACACCAGGGAAGACATCTGTGTCCACGGAGAGCCGTGAGCTCTGCCGTGACTGGGCCTGTGTTTGTCTTCCACTTGCTCAATGGGCGTGAAGCTGGACAAGGAGCTCGGCCTTCCTGTGCCTCGGTTTCCTCACCTGTCGCGAGGGAATGATACTACTTCCTACCTAGAGGGTGGCTGTGAGAATTCAGTGAATGAATAACACACCACGGGGAGCACTATCTAGGCCAGGGGTCCCCAAACTATGGCCCGGCCCCCTGAGGCCATTTATCCGGCCCCTGCTGCACTTCCGGAAGGGGCACCTCTTTCATTGGTGGTCAGTGAGAGGAGCACATTGACCATCTCATTAGCCAAAAGCAGGCCCATAGTTCCCATTGAAATACTGGTCAGTTTGTTGATTTAAATTTACTTGTTATTTATTTTAAATATTGTATTTGTTCCTGTTTTTCTTTTTTTTTTTACTTTAAAATAAGATATATGCAGTATGCATAGGGATTTGTTCATAGTTTTTTTTTATAGTTTGGCCCTCCAACGGTCTGAGGGACAGTGAACTGGCCCCTGTGTAAAAAGTTTGGGGACCCCTGCTCTAGGCGGTAACAAGGGACTGGCCCATGGGAGGCTCCCAGACAATGGCTACGCCGACACCTGACTGTCACCCGAGTCCCCCGGATGCCTGGCTGGGAGGCAGGGGGCACGTGCCCGCAGTCACCCACCTGGCTGGAGCTTTCTGTCCCTGGCTGCAGCCCCGTTCCTGATGAGGTGGGTGATCTGGAGGTAGGGTCCGTGCTGGACGACGATCAGGCCCAACCCCAGGCTGCCCACGGTGAGCTGGGTCTGCAGAGTTTTGCTCAAGGTGTGCACAGACGACTCGGACTGGAAGCTGACTTGTTTTTCTAATAAAAAGAAGAAGATCATGTTTTAGACCTTCACCGAGGCAACAGCGTGACAGTTATCACTGGGGCTGTCGTGCCAGACCTCTAGGACAGTGAGCCTCTCCACTCCTCGTCTGAGGTGAGAAGAAAAGTGTCCACCTCAGAGGGTCGTCCCAAGAATGAAACGAGATGGTGAATGTCTCTCGCACAGTGCTGAGCCCGTGGTGGACATCTGACGTGAGCCGTGTTCAGTGCTGAGCCCGTGGTGGACGATTAACGTGAGCCGTGTCCAGTGCTGAGCCCGTGGTGGACGTCTAACGTGAGCCGTGTTCAGTGCTGAGCCCGTGGTGGACGATTAACGTGAGCCGTGTCCAGTGCTGAGCCCAAGGATGGACGTCTAACATTAGCCGTGTTCAGTGCTGAGCCCAAGGATGGACGTCTAACATTAGCCGTGTTCAGTGCTGAGCCCACGGGTGGACGTCTGACGTGAGCCGTGTCCAGTGCTGAGCCCAAGGATGGACGTCTGACGTGAGCCGTGTTCAGTGCTGAGCCCGTGGTGGACGTCTGACGTGAGCCGTGTTCAGTGCTGAGCCCGTGGTGGACGTCTGACGTGAGCTGTGTTCAGTGCTGAGCCCAAGGATGGACGTCTGACGTGAGCCGTGTTCAGTGCTGAGCCCGTGGTGGACGTCTAACGTGAGCCGTGTTCAGTGCTGAGCCCACGGATGGACGTCTAACATTAGCCGTGTTCAGTGCTGAGCCCACGGGTGGACGTCTGACGTGAGCCGTGTCCAGTGCTGAGCCCAAGGATGGACGTCTGACGTGAGCCGTGTTCAGTGCTGAGCCCGTGGTGGACGTCTGACGTGAGCCGTGTTCAGTGCTGAGCCCGTGGTGGACGTCTGACGTGAGCCGTGTTCAGTGCTGAGCCCAAGGATGGACGTCTGACGTGAGCCGTGTTCAGTGCTGAGCCCGTGGTGGACGTCTAACGTGAGCCGTGTTCAGTGCTGAGCCCACGGATGGACGTCTGACGTGAGCCGTGTTCAGTGCTGAGCCCGTGGTGGACGTCTGACGTGAGCTGTGTTCAGTGCTGAGCCCAAGGATGGACGTCGGACGTGAGCCGTGTTCAGTGCTGAGCCCGTGGTGGACGTCTGACGTGAGCCGTGTCCAGTGCTGAGCCCGTGGTGGACGTCTGACGTGAGCCGTGTTCAGTGCTGAGCCCACGGGTGGACGTCGGACGTGAGCCGTGTCCAGTGCTGAGCCCAAGGATGGACGTCTAACATTAGCCGTGTTCAGTGCTGAGCCCGTGGTGGACGTCTGACGTGAGCCGTGTTCAGTGCTGAGCCCAAGGATGGACGTCTAACGTGAGCCGTGTTCAGTGCTGAGCCCAAGGATGGACGTCTGACGTGAGCCGTGTTCAGTGCTGAGCCCACGGGTGGACGTCTAACATTAGCCGTGTTCAGTGCTGAGCCCAAGGATGGACGTCTAACATTAGCCGTGTTCAGTGCTGAGCCCGTGGTGGACGTCTGACGTGAGCCGTGTCCAGTGCTGAGCCCACGGGTGGACGTCTAACGTGAGCCGTGTCCAGTGCTGAGCCCGTGGTGGACGATTAACGTGAGCCGTGTTCAGTGCTGAGCCCACGGGTGGACGTCTAACGTGAGCCGTGTTCAGTGCTGAGCCCGTGGTGGACGATTAACGTGAGCCGTGTTCAGTGCTGAGCCCACGGGTGGACGTCTAACGTGAGCCGTGTTCAGTGCTGAGCCCGTGGTGGACGTCGGACGTGAGCCGTGTTCAGTGCTGAGCCCGTGGTGGACGTCGGACGTGAGCCGTGTTCAGTGCTGAGCCCGTGGTGGACGTCTGACGTGAGCCGTGTTCAGTGCTGAGCCCGTGGTGGACGTCTGACGTGAGCCGTGTTCAGTGCTGAGCCCGTGGTGGACGTCTGACGTGAGCTGTGTCCAGTGCTGAGCCCAAGGATGGACGTCTAACGTGAGCCGTGTTCAGTGCTGAGCCCAAGGATGGACGTCTAACGTGAGCCGTGTTCAGTGCTGAGCCCAAGGATGGACGTCTAACGTGAGCCGTGTTCAGTGCTGAGCCCAAGGATGGACGTCTAACGTGAGCCGTGTTCAGTGCTGAGCCCAAGGATGGACGTCTAACGTGAGCCGTGTTCAGTGCTGAGCCCAAGGATGGACGTCTAACGTGAGCCGTGTTCAGTGCTGAGCCCAAGGATGGACGTCTAACGTGAGCCGTGTTCAGTGCTGAGCCCAAGGATGGACGTCTAACGTGAGCCGTGTTCAGTGCTGAGCCCACGGGTGGACGTCTGACGTGAGCCGTGTTCAGTGCTGAGCCCGTGGTGGATGTCTAACGTGAGCCGTGTTCAGTGCTGAGCCCAAGGATGGACGTCTAACATTAGCCGTGTTCAGTGCTGAGCCCACGGGTGGACGTCTAACGTGAGCCGTGTCCAGTGCTGAGCCCAAGGATGGACGTCTAACGTGAGCCGTGTTCAGTGCTGAGCCCACGGGTGGACGTCTAACGTGAGCCGTGTCCAGTGCTGAGCCCAAGGATGGACGTCTAACGTGAGCCGTGTTCAGTGCTGAGCCCACGGGTGGACGTCTAACGTGAGCCGTGTCCAGTGCTGAGCCCAAGGATGGACGTCTAACGTGAGCCGTGTTCAGTGCTGAGCCCAAGGATGGACGTCTAACGTGAGCCGTGTTCAGTGCTGAGCCCAAGGATGGACGTCTAACGTGAGCCGTGTTCAGTGCTGAGCCCAAGGATGGACGTCTAACGTGAGCCGTGTTCAGTGCTGAGCCCAAGGATGGACGTCTAACGTGAGCCGTGTTCAGTGCTGAGCCCAAGGATGGACGTCTAACGTGAGCCGTGTTCAGTGCTGAGCCCAAGGATGGACGTCTAACGTGAGCCGTGTTCAGTGCTGAGCCCACGGGTGGACGTCTGACGTGAGCCGTGTCCAGTGCTGAGCCCGTGGTGGACGTCTGACGTGAGCCGTGTTCAGTGCTGAGCCCGTGGTGGACGTCTGACGTGAGCCGTGTCCAGTGCTGAGCCCGTGGTGGACGTCGGACGTGAGCCGTGTTCAGTGCTGAGCCCGTGGTGGACGTCGGACGTGAGCCGTGTTCAGTGCTGAGCCCGTGGTGGACGTCTGACGTGAGCCGTGTCCAGTGCTGAGCCCGTGGTGGACGTCTGACGTGAGCCGTGTTCAGTGCTGAGCCCGTGGTGGACGTCTGACGTGAGCCGTGTTCAGTGCTGAGCCCGTGGTGGACGTCTGACGTGAGCCGTGTTCAGTGCTGAGCCCGTGGTGGACGTCTGACGTGAGCTGTGTTCAGTGCTGAGCCCGTGGTGGACGATTAACGTGAGCCGTGTTCAGTGCTGAGCCCGTGGTGGATGTCTAACGTGAGCCGTGTTCAGTGCTGAACCCACGGGTGGACTCTGACGTGAGCCGTGTTCAGTGCTGAGCCCGTGGTGGACGTCTGACGTGAGCTGTGTTCAGTGCTGAACCTATGGGTGGACATCTAACGTGAGCTGTGTTCGTGCTGAGCCCACGGGTGGATGTCTGACGTGAGCTGTGTTCAGTGCTGAGCCCGTGGTGGACGTCTGACGTGAGCCGTGTTCAGTGCTGAGCCCATGGTGGATGTCTGACGTGAGCTGTGTTCGTGCTGAGCCCGTGGTGGACGTCTGACGTGAGCCGTGTTCAGTGCTGAGCCCGTGGTGGACGTCTGACGTGAGCCGTGTCCAGTGCTGAGCCCGTGGTGGACGTCGGACGTGAGCCGTGTTCAGTGCTGAGCCCGTGGTGGACGTCGGACGTGAGCCGTGTTCAGTGCTGAGCCCGTGGTGGACGTCGGACGTGAGCCGTGTTCAGTGCTGAGCCCGTGGTGGACGTCTGACGTGAGCCGTGTCCAGTGCTGAGCCCGTGGTGGACGTCTGACGTGAGCCGTGTTCAGTGCTGAGCCCGTGGTGGACGTCTGACGTGAGCCGTGTTCAGTGCTGAGCCCGTGGTGGACGTCTAACGTGAGCCGTGTTCAGTGCTGAGCCCGTGGTGGACGTCTGACGTGAGCTGTGTTCAGTGCTGAGCCCATGGTGGACGATTAACGTGAGCCGTGTTCAGTGCTGAGCCCGTGGTGGATGTCTAACGTGAGCCGTGTTCAGTGCTGAACCCACGGGTGGACTCTGACGTGAGCCGTGTTCAGTGCTGAGCCCGTGGTGGACGTCTGACGTGAGCTGTGTTCAGTGCTGAACCTATGGGTGGACATCTAACGTGAGCTGTGTTCGTGCTGAGCCCACGGGTGGATGTCTGACGTGAGCTGTGTTCAGTGCTGAGCCCATGGTGGACGTCTGACGTGAGCTGTGTTCAGTGCTGAGCCCGTGGTGGACGTCTGACTTGAGCTGTGTTCAGTGCTGAGCCCGTGGTGGACGTCTGACGTGAGCTGTGTTCAGTGCTGAGCCCGTGGTGGACGTCTAACGTGAGCTGTGTTTATCCATTCACAGAACAGATGCTCATTGATTCAGGAAGTGCTTCGTGTCCTTGCCGACCGTCACACCTGGCAGAGGAGACAGCTGTCCATGAGTCATGGGAACAAGTTGAACAACAGCTGTAGCACATGCTCTGGAGGAAAAGGGCAGAGACCTCAGGGTGACCAACGGGAGGTCCAGGTCTCCCGTGGGGAAGGCCGGTCAGGCTTCACAGAGGACATACAATCTGAATGGAGGACGAACAGGAATTATTTTAGGGAGAGGAGGTAGGTGGAAGGGAGTGAATTGGACCAAGGTTCAGAGACAGGAACAAGCAGGCACACAGGAGACCGGCAGGCGGGCAGGAGGCCCAGAGGCAGAGCGGACGTGCTTGCGGGTTTCTTAGCAGGAAAGGCCGGAAGCAATTTGCGCAGAACATGATAAGATGTGTGTTAAAAAAAGAACCACCCTGGTGCAGTGGATGGAGCATCACACTGGGATGCTAGAGGACCCAGGTTCGAAACCCGAAGTCACCAGCTTGAGCACAGGCTCGTCTGGTTTGAGCAAAGCTCACCAGCTTGAACCCAAGGTCGCTGGCTTGAGCAAGGGGTCACTGGCTCTGCTGTAGCACACCCCCCCCTCCGTCAAGGCACATATGAGAAAGCAATCAGTGAACAACTAAGGTGCCGCAATGAAGAATTGATGCTTCTTACCTCTCTCCCTTCCTGTCTGTCCCTGTCTGTCCCTGTCTGTCCCTGTCTGTCCCTCTCTCACAAAAACAAACAAACAAACAAAAAAACAACAAAGAACAAAAACCAAAAACCACCCTGTGGCTACTGTGTGGAGTACTGTGGGGTTCCGAGTGGACCTGGGAAGTGAAGGGGGTACTATAGTCACTGGTCCATGTCATGGCAATGACAGATCGTGGAAATTAATGCACAGCAGGAAAGAAAAAAGCATTTGGGAGGAGAGCCTGGGACAGTGGGGGTGGGGGTTTAAATGTGTCTTCTACAGAGCTAAACCTCACAAGGAAAGTTTCAAAGACTGAGGAGTGGTTTAAAAACTTATTCGTCCCAAGAGGGAGCTTTGGGGAGACTTGTTTTCAGTATAGGAGAACTTGTGAGATTTGTTTTCTGCATATTTTTCCAGCGTTTTTCACACACACAAACACACACACAACACTTTTCCTTAAGGACGGCAACAAACTGCTACTTGCCAAGCCTTTGCCAAACTCCGTGTGACTGGTGTTTGAGGGGCCCTGGGAGACGTCCTGCTATGAGGAAGGGGCTTCCCTGATCACCCAGGCCCCCACTGCGGGGAGCCGCCCGCTCGCCTACTCCCCCCACCCCCGCTGCGGGGAACCTCCCCGCTCGCCACCGCCCTGCTGCAGGGAGCCGGCAGGGTCCATGGCCGTCTCCTCCGAGCAGGCGTCCTTGCCCATCTCCAACCTCTTGGGCCACAAAACACAGTGACCTGGGTCAAGGAGGAACCAACTTCAGAGACTTTCTAAGACCGCAGGGGCCACTGAGAGCAGGTGTTCCCCTCCGTGAGCTCCCGGTACCCCGAGCTCAGAGAAGTGGCCTCTTAGGCCAGGGTCTCTCTTCCACCTTCAGCCGGACAATAAAATGTGCGTCTGATACACTCGCCTGTGTCTCCAGGGACAGCAGCGCGAAGCGGGAGAAGCCAGACTCCAGCGACTCCATGCTCTGTGATCCCATTTCTATGACCTTCTCTGTGGTAAATTAGGGCAAAATTAAAATTATAGACACAGCTCAGGAGCTGGGGGGGGGGGGGCGGGGGTTGCAGCCCAGGTGACGGACACTTTTCATTTTTCTTTTTTTTTCTTTCTTTATTTTCTTTTTTTCTTTTTTTTTTTTTTTTTTTTTTTTTTTTTTACTGTGTTGGTGTTTTCAGTGAGAATGTGACCGTCGAAAGCTCCCAGACCGGAGCACCTGCAGCAGAGGCTCTTGCCGTGAGCACAGTACAGTGGGCACACGCAGGAGGGTGCCAGGCCCAGAGGGTGGCGGGCCCCTTCCACAGAGGAGGAATGGGAGGAAGGCTGGGTCCCCCCTGTCCCCACTGTCCCCACGGCCCGGTCCCACCTTTTCTGCTTCTGTGGCCGGCCTTCTTCATGGCCCCCCGGGGGGAGGGCCGGCTGTCCGGGTGCCTCCGGGAGCTGGACCTCGAGCCGGAGCCAGAGCCAAGTCGGTCCAACTCCTCCTCCCAACCGTCTGGAACCCGGGAGGAGCGGAGCGAGGCCGCGGGGCGGCCCGGGGCCCGGCGCCTGGGTTTCCTCCCGGGGCCGTGCGAACCCGCCGCCCCAGACGTCTGCGGTCACCGCAGAGCCTCCGTGGACCCTGGAAAGCGGAACGTGAACGTGTTGGTGGAGAAATACAGCGCTTCTGCGGGGCCGGGACAGCGCCACTCCGGGGGGCTCCCGCTCCATCCCCGGGAAGCGGCTGGAATGCGGAGAGGGAGGGGAGGACACGCAGCGGAGGGTCCCGCAGCGGGGAGCCGGTCCCGGGGACGGTCCGGCCAGCGCAGGCGCCCCGGCTGAACTGCCCCGAATGTTGCATTCTGACATATTGTTACATCAGCCATCAACAGTTCCAGCCGCTATGGACCTGCACTTTTTTTCATGGATATTATGAATGAGTCAAGGTCAAAGGTGACCTGAAAAATAAAAAATAGCCTGACCAGGCGGTGGCGCAGTGGATAGAGCATCGGACTGGGATGCAGAGGACCCAGGTTCAAGACCCCGAGGTCGCCAGCTTGAGCTCGGGCTCATCTGGTTTGAGCAAAAGCTCACCAGCTTGAACCTAAGGTCACTGGCTCAAGCACTGCTCACTCAGTCTGCTGAAGGCCCGGGGTCAAGGCACATATGAGAAAGCAATCAATGAACAACTAAGGTGTTGCAACGCGCAATGAAAAACTAATGATTGATGCTTCTCATCTCTCTCCGTTCCTGTCTGTCTGTCCCTGTCTATCCCTCTCTCTGACTCTCTCTCTGTCTCTGTAATAAATAATAAATAAATAAAAAATAAAAATGAATCATTGTTCAGAGAGGAATTAATTCTTCCTTTTTTGTTGTTGTTGTTTCCAAAACAACCCTTTCTCCCACATAAGTTCACTCACACCAGAAGCTTGCTCTACGTGTGTGCGTGGTGAGGACACAACACTCAGCAAGACAAACAAGGGCCCGACCTCCTGGAACTGAGATTTTGACAAACACAGGGAGTCTGACCTGTGGTGGCCCGGTGGATGAAGCATGGACCCGCGACGCTGAGGTCGCCTGTTGGAAACCCTGGACTTGCCTGGTCAGGGCACATGCGAGATGCAACTGGGAGTTGATGCTTCCTGCTCCTCCCCTCCACCTTTTTTTTCCTCTCTCTCTCTAAAATCAATAAATTTTAAAATCTTTAAACACACACACAAAATACAGATGGGGTGGGCAGTTTTAGGAAAATATAAATGATCAAAAATAAATCCTAGAAGAAACAGAAAACAACAGAATGAGGAAGGGTCCTGTTGTCCTTCCCACCCTGACGGGCCGGAGAGGCTAAGTACCTTGCAATCTCCAGCCTTCAACAAATTGTCATCAAGCACCCATCCAGTGTCAGGCACTGCGCGGAGACGTCCACACGTGGGCAGGCTCGAGCTTCTTCAGCTGTTTCTGTGGCTCCACCCACACAATAAACGGGAGAAGCAGAGTTCTTGCCGGGTCCATCCTGTGTGGCAAAGGCTGGTTGGCACATGGGGAATAGAGTCGTCCTGTCCCCCGCCGCAAGGAGTCTCCTGCAGGTGGCTGCTTGGGATGGATGGCTCGTTTCCTCCTCCAAACCATCTGGTGAAACATCTTTCCGGATACCAAATTAATTCTACCACACAACACATCCTCTTCCTCCATTTCCTGTCCGTGAGGGTCTGGAGAGAGGCTGTGGGAATGCGGCAGGGCTGCACTGGGGTTTCTGTGAGGTGACCAACCTTTTTACAATGAAAAGGAGGACAAAAATAAATTGAAGAAGACGATATCATAAATAAAAGAAACATTGTATTCATTGCAACAGGAATACACTATAATATGATAAATGCATAATAAAAACATTTGTAATATTTTATATTGGCATTATGCTTACATGCCTATTAATTTTTAATAATAATTGTAAGAAAAAAGTACTCATTTAGATACAAATACGTCCCATCACACACAATGGATCGATTCTGCATCAATTGAAGACGGACATTGACAGATGAGTCTTCCGATATCAAAAAGGACATGTAAGAGGACACTTTTCGAGGGAGAACGGAACTTACAAAAGAAGGACTGTCCTCCCTAAAGGAGGATGATTGGTCACCTTAGTTTCTGTGAAGGGGAGCATCTCAGGGCCTGGCACAGGGGCTCACCTGCCTCTGCTCCAACCCGGACTGAAAACACTCCTTCCAGTAGATGCCAAGATCGCCCTGATTGTTAGACCCACAGGGAACAGGATGTGGGAGGTTGGAGCACATGCGGGAGTCTGCCTCACTATCTCCCCTCCTCTCAGTTCAGAGAGAGAGAGAGAGAGAGAGAGATGGATGTGGGCTGAAAATAGGATTAATGGGAAATCTGTAAACATAGTATTTGGTCGCTCTTCCCCACCCCCATTGTCTATAGCGATGTGCAGCCATGTATCTGTTAAAAAAACAACACTGAAATATGTTTTAAAATATTAAACTCCATACTGGTTGTTTTTACAGTTTAATCTTAAATCCGAAACCTTTTGTGGAGGGGCAGAGGCAGGAAGGACTGGGAACTGCTGTTTGGTAGGAGGAATCTAGACTTGTATTTCTCAAACACAAGAATGAAGTCATCATCACTCCCCTCAGTTGGAGTTGGAATAGACAAACGGTTTCAAAATTTCACCCTGGGATTCTCATCAGCAGAGCAGCGGTGAACATTGGTGGACAGAACTGTACAGTTGGAGGTTTTTTTGTTTGTTTAGGGTTGTTTTTTTTTTCATTTTAGAGAGAAGAGAGAGAGAGAGAGAGAGGAGAGACAGAGACAGAGAGAAGGGGGGAGGAACTAGAAGCATCAACTCCCATATGTGCCTTGACCAGGCGAGCCCAGGGTTTCGAACCGGCGACCTCAGCATTTCCAGGTCAACGCTTTATCCACTGCGCCACCACAGGTCAGGCTGTTTAGGGGTTTTTTTTGTGAGACAAAGAGAGGGACAAACAGACAGGAAGGGAGATGAGGAGCATCAATTCTTCGTTGTGGCACCTTGGTTGTTCATTGATTGCTTTCTCATATATGCCTTGACCGGGGAGCTACAGCAGCATGAGTGACCCCTTTCTCAAGCCAGCGACCTTGGGCTCAAGCTAGTGAGCTGTGCTCAAACCAGATGAGCCCACACTCAAGCTGGCGACCTTGGGGTTTTGACCTTGGATCCTCTGTGTCCCAATCCGATGCTCTATCCACTGCGCCACTGCCAGGCTGGAGTTTCTTCTATTAGTGGGTAATAGGAACATCAGACAATAAAGAAAGAATATTTCATCAAACTTCTCCAGTACTTAAATAAACAAACAAACAAAAAGTGAAGACCTCCTGCAGTAATGTGATGTGCATATCTGAATTTCTTGAATATACAAGTCAACTTGTGCCAATTTCTGTGACAGAAGAAAAATAAATGGTATAATAATTAAAAAAAAAATCCTCCCCCTTCAATAGACCAGTGTCTGATTCTCTATAGACGAGCAGTCTAATCGCTCTTTCCCCGATCTATGTGGTGACACGGCTAACTCTATGCGTCTCTGCAAGGCTGTTGGATTTGGTGGAAGTTTAAATTCACTGAGTTTTGTGGACAGGTAAGCATTCCAAGAATATGGACAGACATCCCTCTTCTGGGTCTTTCTAGAGATAAGCTAGGTGGCGCTGAGGGAGGAAATGAGAGTCTCATCTGGGTGCCGCACAGTAGACTACCTGGAAGGAAGAGCTGGATCCAAAGTCAGAGTTAATGGTGATTTGGTCCATGACCCGTGAAAGAAAAGAAAATCTCCCCTAGGTCGCACAACTCTAGGTGGATAAATTATCTTTATTGCTAACAAATTGTGTCAATGTCTCCCCCCTCCCTTTGTTATCCATCCAACCAAAGCGGCTCCTTAGGCCCCAAGTAGTAAAAAATAAACTATCACTAAACACCTGGTGACTCAGGTTGAAAATTCGAGTCATTCCTGAGTCCTGTCCTTCAACCCCGTTATCGGCTAGCTGTTCCCTCTGCCTAAAAAAAGCATTCAAACTGTCCAACTTTTCTGCATCTTCACTACTCCCATCCCAGCCAGAGCAAAACATTTCTCTCCTGGACTACCTGGCTTATTCATCCATATCCTTGCTTTCACGACCCCTGCCTCCCTTCCCCCCGCCGTAAGATCTTCTCTCTCCTGCCAAATCCCTCCAGTGCCTCGCCTCGCACTTGGAATAAACTGATACGTCGCTGCGCAGCCCCAGGACAGGCCGACGTCTTCCGTGCCCCCAGGGCTGGGCGCACTTCTCCCTCTGTCTGGGATCTTCCTAGGTCCGGGCTTCAGAACCGCTGTGATCCGTGTAAACCCTCCGTGACCCCTACCCACCCCCACCCCCACCCCCACCTCACCATTTAACCGAGTCCAACTTAATGCATAGATCAACATCTGAAATTATCTTTATAGACAAGTTTTCAACGGGCTTTTATTGATTGATTTTAAAGAGAGAGAAACATGGATTTGTTGTTCCCGCTTACTTATTCATTCATTCATTCGTTGATGGATATGCCCTGTCCGGGGATGGATGTGGGGAAGATGCGCTAACCACTGAGCAACCACGCCAGGGCGGTTTGAGAGTCTCCGCCTCTTCCCCAGCACAGCCCCGGCCTCCCACGAGCTGGCACCCGGTCTTACACGCGCACGGCCGGTGTGCGTGGACGGTCCCGCGCGGCCTGGCGCAGACCCAAGCTGGCGACGCCGCAGGACGGACGCGCGCAGTGCAGGCCCTCCAGCTGGACGCCCGGCGCCCCCACTGCTCCCCACGTGAGACATCTGGTGACCACGGGGTCATTAGCACGAGGACAGTGTCACTATTCACGGGCCAGGCAGCGTGGCCGGCCTGAAGAGACCCGGAGCGGAGCACGCCTGCGCCGCGGCCCGAGGGGAGCGGGTCCCGAGCAGCCGGTGCGGCTCGGCGGCGCCAGGACGGCGGCGCAGAACGGAGGACTCGACGCATGCACGCCGGCGTCGCCACCCCCGCCTCCGCGGCGGCTTCACTTCCGGGTGAGGGGGCGGGGACACGCCGAGCACTTCCGGGGCGGGCGGCGGATCCGGCTGTGCGGGCCGCGCCGCGGCTGCTGGTCCCGGGCGCGCGCGGAGGGCGCGAGCGGCGCGGGCCGAGGGGGCGGCTGCGGGCGGCGGCGCGGACACTCCGGGCCCCGGCGGCGGCCCATGGGGCGCGAGGCGTGAGGCCGCGGCCTGCCCGGGGCTCGGGGGGTGGTGGGGGGGGCGCGGGGCGGGGAGATGGATAAACTGACCATCATCTCAGGATGTCTCTTCCTCGCCGCCGACATCTTCGCCATCGCCAGCATCGCCAACCCCGACTGGATCAACACCGGGGAGTCCGCGGGTGAGCGGCGGCCGGGCCGGGCCGGGCCGGGGGCGGCGGGCCGGGCGGGGAGCGGGGGCGTCGGGGAAGGAAGAAGGAAGGAAGGGAGGGGAGGAAGAAGGAAAGGAGAAGAGGAAGAAGGGAGGGGAAGAAGGAAGGAAGGGAGGGAGGGGAGGCCCCCTGCGGCGAAGGGAGCTCGGAGGACCGGGAGGCGGCCTGCCCGTGCCCCCCGCCCGGCCCCGACCCCCACCCCGGACCCCCGGCCCGCTCGGCGGCCTTGGACCCCGACGCCTGTGGCTGCCGATTTTCCCTTTGAAGTGTCCGCGGTTCCACTCGGGCTTTATTGTGGGCCGGGGAGCTGTCAGCCCGCTGGTCACCCGCCTCCTTGTATGGGGCATCCTTCATCCCAGCGCATCTCAGAGGCTTCCGAGAGCTCAGCGGTGGGTGCAGAATGAAAGAACAGCGGAGACGCGTGCGGGCAGCCCGGCCCCGGCGGAGGCCGCGGGGGGCAGTGGGGAGCCGGCCCGGCCGGGCCCGGCCCGGGGGGCGGCTTCCAGGAGGAAGGGCGTCGCCAGGGAAGGGAATGCCCGCTCCTTTTCCAGCTGCTGGCTCGTTCAGGGCAGGTGAAGGGAATATCCGCGGTTGGGCTTGCCCATCTCTCCCTCTGTGGATACTTTGTTACAAAGATGTATCAGGATGCTGTCAAACTGTTTCTTAAGGATCGCGGATGGTTCCGGATTTGTGCTACAGTGTATTTCACGCTTTTAAAAGGCTGTATGTGTCACTGGGACATTTGTTTGTTGCTTCCTCCTGCCTCCCCTCTCTCCCTCGTCTAGACCAAGTCAGAAAATCACGCCGTCGGATTCACTGCTTATTAGAATAACACTAACAAATTCTGCCCTGCCTCTTCCCCACCCCGTTTTAACAGAGCTCTTCGTGGTACAGTATGGTCATGCAAGGTGGTAAGAGGCGGTTGGCTAATGCTGTGGTCGCAATCCTATTGTGATAGAAATGTATGGAATCAACACGTTGTACAGCTTAAACATGTACAGTGTTATATAGATCAGTTATATCTCAGTTTTTTAAAAAAAAAATCGTAAAGCATACAGAGAATCACAGTGGTTTTAGAATTTGGTGAAACTCTGGTCTTTATTTCTGAAAATGTTGGCATTATCCACGTTAGCGGTTTGTACAGTGATGTGGGTGACATCCAGTTCATGACCTGTTCTTGTTTTTGTCCTAATGATATGTGCAGTCACTTCTTTTGTGCGACTTTCTTTGGGGCTTTATGTACGTAAGAGGACATACATAAAACATTCACTGTTTTAGCAGAAAAGACTGTTTTGCGAAGAAGTTTCAGGTGGAATTCCCATATATAAAACAGACTGAATAATCTATGGGAATGCTCTAGTTGAGAGCAGGAACTGTCACCTGAACAGGAGGAGAAAGAGGAAGTCATGGCATAAGCTTCCTGAGAAAGATGGGAAGGGCCCGGTCAAGGCCCAGGGAAAAGATCTCACTCCTTTGTCCAGTTGAACAAGGCAAGCACAGGATGAGGACAGCTCTTTCCGATAGGTAGGTTAAGTCTTCTGCTGCGTTGCCGTGGAGATGGGAGGGATGGAAGTCCAAGGTTTGAAGTAAGTGGAAAATGTTTGAAATACAGGAATAGTTGCAGAGGGAGCCTGCCGACCGGTGACAGTAGGACTGTCCAGCAGCGTGGAGGTGTCCTGGAAGTCGGTGGTCATGAGCGTGCAGTGTGATGAGCCAGCTGCATGTTGACCATCTGTGGGAGTGCTCAGCTCCCTCGGTGCCCGTGTGTGTGTGTGTGTGTGTGTGTGTGTGTGTGTGTGTGTGAGCCCACAGAAGGCTTCCTCGGGGTTGGGGTTTCCCAGTTCCCTGGAGCAGAGGTGTTTAGGGCATCGGTAGAGTATCATTTTAATGACGGCTCGTGGACCCTCAGCCAGGTAAAGGGTAGCGGTGAGGACAGGAAACCCGTTGGACTGGCCAGTGAACAGCAGTATAGGGTCAGTGGAAGAGGGGACTGGATGGAGTCAGAGACCTGACCGGCAGAGTGGAAGGGCAGGGGATTGTGGACGCAGGTCCGGAGTGGACGGGTATGTGAGGCTGCAGTGGGGTAGAGGAGGAGTGTTTCTTTTTAACGGTTTCCCTTGCCATCTCAGGGTACCTACCCATCAGTTAAATGTGGTGCCTAGAAAGAGGAGTGACCAACAGGAGATGGGAGGAACGGTAGAAAAATTTCAAAATCATAATTATGTGTTTCTTACCTTGACTATGTCAGGTGAGAAGGTCCCAGAATGGAAATGGACGGGACGTGTGCCCGTGCTCACTCGGTGCTCGTGTGCTGCGAGGAGACGCACCAGCGCCGTGCGCGGTGTTGGTGCTTGTGTGCTCTTCCTACCTGAGCAGACAGCGCTGGTCTGAGTTTAAAAAAAATCAATGCAGTTACATCTTCCAAATCAACGGAACACTCAGGAACTTAAGTGAGACCTCGTGAGGGACAGGACTGACTTTGTGCTGAGATCTCTGCACACAAGCGACTTGGTCTGGCAGCAGAAAGTCAGATCGGTTCCCTCTGGTGTGTTACATACAGTTTGAAAATTTACATTCTGATGTTTTCACTGATTTTTTTTTTACTAATATACTTCTATTTCTTTTGTTTTTCTTAAAGATTTTACTTATTGACTTTTAGAGAGAGAGAGAGAGAAAGGGGGGATGGACAAATGGAAGCATCAACTCACAGTAGTTGCTTCTTGTATGAAGCCCAGGGTTTCAAACTAGCGACCCCAGCATTCCAGGTCAGCGCTTTATCCACTGCGCCACCACAGGTCAGGCTCCACGGTGATTTTTAAATGGACAGAATATATTTTGCAAGTAGAATTCCTGGAGCCGAAATGTTGCATAGACTGTAGTTGGAAAACTACGGCAATGAACAACTGAGGCAGTTTCGATATTCAGATCCAGACTTCATCACTTCCCCGCGCTGTGACGTTAGGCAAGTTACTCGGGCTATCTCTACAGTCCTTCTCTGTAAAATAGGGGTTGTAATGGTGCCCATGTCCTTGGATTGTTGTGAGGATTGAGTTAATCCACGCAGACCATTTAAAACGGTGCCAGACCTACCGTAAGTGCTCAGTAAAAGTTAGGTCTTGTGGCATTGCTGTGGTAGTTTATAGTAACAGGTAGCAGAATCTCAGTTTTGAAATGAAATCTCAGCACTTCTTCCTGTGAGAGCTGACATTTTCTTTATTAGGCGTTCTTGGAACTAGGGAAACATCAAGAATAATATGGCCAGATTTAGCACAAATCTCATCAGCTGTCTTCCTGCTTGGCTTTGGGCTTCACTCCCATACGGTTCCTCCTTGCTTATGCTGACAGTGGGCCGTGCTTCTGCAGACAGTTTTTAGTGTGTTTTTATTTTATCATTTCAGATACAGAGCACATGCATTCCTTTTATTTCCGTCTGTGTGTGGTAACATTTCCTCAGCTTATTCTCAGTGTGTAGATTATGCACAAACTTTTGAAGATACAATGAAACAAAAATAAATATGAGGTATATGGTGAGGGGCATTTTACTAAGTACTCATAACAGTTATTATTATTTTTTAATTTAGTGAATGATTTGAGAGAGAGAGAGAGAGGAATGGGGAGAGGAAGAGAGAAACATCGATTTGTTGATCCATTTATATATGCATTCTCGTATGTGCTCTGACTGGCGATCGAACCCACAACCTCGGCTGAGCTACTCAGCCAGGGCATAGCAGTTTCTTTTCTTTTCTTTTTTACACAGAGAGAGTCAGAGAGAGGGATAGATAGGGACAGACAGACAGGAACGGAGAGAGATGAGAAGCATCAATCCTCAGTTTTTTGTTGCAACATCTTAGTTGTTCATTGATTGCTTTCTCATATGTGCCTTGACCGCGGGCCTTCAGCAGACTGAGTAACCCCTTGCTCGAGCCAGCAACCTTGGGTCCAAGCTGGTGAGCTTTGCTCAAAGCAGATGAGCCCGCACTCAAGCTGGCGACCTCGGGATCTTGAACCTGGGTCCTCCGCATCCCAGTCCGACACTCTATCCACTGTGCCACCACCTGGTCAGGTGTTCTTTCATTGTATATTGTGCTTCATATATAGTTTTTGAAGCACTTTTACATCAATGGCTTGATTTGATTCCTTAGGCTCATTATTTTTAACCATCGTAAAATAGTCATTTCCATATTTTCCCCACATATCAATGCTTTGCACATGGGATTTGAGTTTCAGTGTTATGTTACGGAAACTCTCTTCAGAACAGCTCTTCTGTGAAGAATTATGTGTATTCACACCTTTTTCTTACCTGAATGAAGTTAAAATTTAACGTGGCTGAGATTTTTGCCAGATTAGAGAGTCGATAAAGAAGACTTGGGTTTCGGTCTTAAGGAGATGTCCTTTGCTTCGTATAAGTCTATTATTAACCTCATTATTTCTCATCCCTAGAGAGAGAAACGTTTTGTAAAAAAGAAATTTTTAAAAGCTTTATTGAATTAATTTAAGAAGATTGACCATTAAGCAAAGCTGCTGCTGATCACGGTAAATGATCTAGAGATAGATGGCTTTTCTTTGAGGACTCAGCCCTTTGCAGCAAGGATGGCAGTGACCAGCACAGAGCACCTGGGTGGATTTGCGGTGTTCTTTCTGAAGAGTTCTGAGTGCCTCCCCAGAGTCTCCTCTGGTACATGAAGGAGCGTCTCCCTTATCTCGAATCAAAGTTTTTCTCTTTAGAGTTGGTTATTACATGCACGTTGTTGTCTGGTAGTGTGTTTATTCCTGAAAACATTTCATTCTTGTTCTTTTTAAAAGTGCTTGGACTGGGGTTAGGGTATTTAAGGGGTCTCAATAACTGATACCCTCTTCCCTGCTAGTATTCTGAACTAATTGGGGGGGGGGGTAAGATAATTAGGAGCCAAGGTGTTTGGTACTGATAAAAAGAATATTGGGGAATGTGGCTTCTGTCTGTGGGCAAGCAAGCACCTTCCTCTACTGGACCTCAGCAGTGGACAAGCAGTCGGGTCATAGGCAGGACAGGAACCTGCCTTACAAGATTTCCAGCGTAAAAATCAGAGGAGGGCTCCCTGGGGCAGCTTGCTCCCAGGTGCAGGACGTCGGCCACGGAGGCCCGGTTTTCTTTAAACCCTGAACTGCCAGCCACATGAAGTCATTCCTCCTGACCTGGGAAGGGTTAACCCAGCACCCTCCCCATCGCCCCCAAAACATGAGAAGTAGGGGGAAAGCATCTCCTGGTCCAGGAGGTGGCTGGCGTCTGTGACATTTTCCTTTTCCTCGAGTATGGAGACGGGTGGCTTGGAGATGTCAGAGACTTGGGGAGGGGGTCGTTTTCCATTTAAAAAAGTAATTTTATTTACTTACTTATCATTGATTGCTTTGTAGAGAGACAGAGAGGGGAGAGAGAAAGAAGCAATCATTTGTTGTTCCACTTAGTTGTGCATTCTGTAGTTGTTTCCTTTATGTGCCCTGACCGGGGGTGGAACCCACAACCTTGGCATTTCGGGTCGACACCGGAAGCGAATGAGCTGACCAACCAGGGCTGTTTCCCACTTTGTTACCTGCTCCGCGCTCTCAGGATGTCCTCGTGAGCCTCAGACAGGGGACTGTAACGTCTATCGCATAAGGACTGAACGTCTATAGTCAGATCCTGACCTACAAATGGAAGGTCTTTGGTTCAGAACATTAAAATTACAAGCTGCTGAAGCAACCATATTTATTAAATACTAGAAAATTATTATATAATAAGTGCTTTCCCCTGAACTGTGACAATGTCAGTGATCACAAAAGTGCTTTAGTGTGCAAGAGCTCTGTAACATCTGTTGTTAAACAGTCTAACCTATCCAGAACTTTGTTTTGTTATGCATTTTGTCTAATTCTATTTATTGATTTTTATTTTATTTATATTTGTGTGTGTGTGTGTGAGAGAGACAGAGAGGGACAAATAGGGACAGACAGACAGGAAGGGAGAGAGATGAGAAGCATCAGTTCTTTGTTGCGGCACCTTAGTTGTTCATTGATTTCTCATATGTGCCTTGACCAGGGGAGCTACAGCAGGGCGAGTGACCCCTTGCTCAAGCCAGTGACCGTGGGCTCAAGCTGGTGAGCCTTGCTCAAGCCAGATGAGCTGATGCTCAAGCTGGTGACCTCGGGGTCTCGAACCTGGGTTCTCCATGTCCCAATTTGATGCTCTCTCCGCTGTGCCACCACCTAGTCAGGCTATTTATTGATTTTTTTAGAGAGGGGGCAGGGAGAGAGAGAGAGGGACAGAAACATCAACCTGTTCCTGTATGTGCCCTGACCAGGATCCAGTCGGCAGGTAGCCTTTGAGTCTCAGGATGATGCTCTAACCCAGCTGTTCTCAACCTGTGGGTTGCGACCCCGGCGGGGGTCGAACAACCAAAACACAGGGGTCGCCTAAAGCCATTGGAAAATACATAATGCATATATTACAGTTTTGAAGTAGCCACCAAAATTATTTTTTGGTTTGGGGTCACCGCAACATGAGGAACTGTATTGCGGGGTCACGGCATTAGAAAGGTTGAGAACCACTGCTCTAACCAATTGAGCTATCCAGGCAGGGCTTGTTAAACACTTTGGACAGGACTTGTAGAAAGGACAGAATTTGTTTAACTAAGAGGGCAAAATCTTGACATTGTGTTCTTTTTTTTTTTTTTTTTTTCCATTTTTCATTTTTCTGAAGCTGGAAACAGGGAGAGACAGTCAGACAGACTCCCGCATGCGCCCGACCGGGATCCACCCGGCACGCCCACCAGGGGCGACGCTCTGCCCACCAGGGGGCGATGCTCTGCCCATCCTGGGTGTCGCCATGTTGCGACCAGAGCCACTCTAGCGCCTGGGGCAGAGGCCACAGAGCCATCCCCAGCGCCCGGGCCATCTTTGCTCCAATGGAGCCTCGGCTGCGGGAGGGGAAGAGAGAGACAGAGAGGAAAGCGCGGCGGAAGGGTGGAGAAGCAAATGGGCGCTTCTCCTGTGTGCCCTGGCCGGGAATCGAACCCGGGTCCTCCGCACGCTAGGCCGATGCTCTACCGCTGAGCCAACCGGCCAGGGCGTGTTCTTTTTTAATATGAAAACCATTAACATTATTTCCTCAATGGACTTTTGAATCTTTATTTTAGTAAATTTTCTTTTTTTTTTTTTTAACGGAGAGAGAGAGAGAGGGATAGATAGGGACAGACAGACAGGAACGGAGAGAGATGAGAAGCATCAATCATCAGTTTTTCGTTGCAACACCTTAGTTGTTCATTGATTGCTTTCTCATCTGTGCCTTGACCTTCAGCAGACTGAGTAACCCCTTGCTCGAGCCAGCAACCTTGGGTCCAAGCTGGTGAGCTTTGCTCAAAGCAGATGAGCCCACGCTCAAGCTGGCAACCTTGGGGTCTCTAACCTGGGTCCTTCTGCATCCCAGTCCGATGCTCTATCCACTGCGCCACCGCCTGGTCAGGCGTAAATTTTCTTTTTTAAAAACAGCTTTATTGAGATATAACTCACATAACTATAAAAGCCATAAAAGTGTGCAGTTCATTGGCTTCCAGTATGTTCTTAGAGTTATGCCACCATCACCGCACTCGCACTCATTTTCAAAACATTTCCGAAAGAAACCCTGTGTCCTATAGCCATCCCTCCAGCCTCCTAGTCAGTGACCAGTGCACTTTTTGTCTTCATGAATCTGCCTATTCTGGACATTACTTCTTTTTTTTTCTTTAATTAAGTGGGGCAGGGAGGCAGAGAGACAGACTCCTACATGCGCCCCGACTGGGATTCATCTGGCAAGCCCCCTACAACGCGGTGCTCTGCCCATCTGGGGCTGCTGCTCTGTTGCTTGGCAACCAAGCTATTTCAGCACTTGAGGCGAGGCCATGGAGCCATCCTCAGCACCCAGGGCCTACTTGCTTAGATTATTTCAGCCATGGCTACGGGAGGAGAAGAGAGAGAGAAAGGGAAGGGCTGGAGAAGCAGATGGTCGTTTCTCCTGTGTGTCCTGACGGGGAATCGAGCCCAGGACTTCCTGCACACCAGGCTGACACTCTACCCCTGAGCCAACCAGCCAGGGCCTGGACGTTTCATATACATGAAATTATACAATACGATTCCTTTGTGACTGGCTTCATTCCCTTAGCATAATGTTTTTAGAGTTCATCTCTATTGTAGCAAGTATCAGTACTTCAATTTTTTTTTTTTTTCCCTGAAGCTGGAAACAGGGAGAGACAGTCAGACAGACTCCCGCATGTGCCCGACCGGGATCCACCCGGCACGCCCACCAGGGGCGACGCTTTGCCCACCAGAGGACGAAGCTCTGCCCCTTCGGGGCGTCGCTCTGCCGCGACCAGAGCCACTCTAGCGCCTGGGGCAGAGGCCAAGGAGCCATCCCCACCACCCGGGCCATCTTTGCTCCAGTGGAGCCTCGGCTGCGGGAGGGGAAGAGAGAGACAGAGAGGAAGGAGGGTGGGGGGTGGAGAAGCAAATGGGCGCTTCTCCTTTGTGCCCTGGCCGGGAATTGAACCCGGGTCCCCTGCACACCAGGCCGACGCTCTACTGCTGAGCCAACCAGCCAGGGCCAGTACTTCGTTTTTTATTGCCAAATAATGTGGTAGGTACGGTACAACACCTTTTATTTATTCATTCATTATTGGACATTTGAGCAAAGAATTTCTTTCACTTTGAAGAATAACACTACTACCATAATAGTCAAGTGGTACAAAGATTTATTTTTCTATTTTTTTAAATGACATTAACAAGTACAGTATTATTTATTTCAGCATGTCAAGTAATAAGAACTTTGACCAAAATTTCAAACATCAGTCTTGTTACAGTGGTCATAGAACATACTTAAAGCATGAAGTCAGTTACAAGTTTCTCACTGTAGACCAGATTTCCCAATGCAAATTAGATTTCCTGAGCATTTTTTCCTTTGAAATCTCAGTTCCAGAAGTCATTTCTTTTTATCATTATCAACAGAGATGTAGCCACTTCAGGATGAAGGGAGTAAGCTAGTAGGCCTTAAAGCAGGGGTCCCCAAACTACGGCCCGCGCGGGCCACATGCGGCCCCCTGAGGCCATTTATCCGGCCCCCGCCGCACTTCTGGAAGGGGCACCTCTTTCATTAGTGGTCAGTGACAGGAGCATAGTTCCCATTGAAATACTGGTCAGCTTGTTGATTTAAATTTACTTGTTCTTTATTTTAAATATTGTATTTGTTCCCATTTTGTTTTCTTACTTTAAAATAAGATATGTGCAGTGTGCATAAGGATTTGTTCATAGTTTTTTTTATAGTCTGGCCCTCCAATGGTCTGAGGGACAGTGAACTGGCCCCCTGTGTAAAAAGTTTGGGGACCCCTGCCTTAAAGTTTTGGAGAAGAGGAGTTTGGGACCAAGAATATGGACAGAAGCCGTAAATAAGTGGAAGTCACTCGAAGGAAAGGCAGGAAGAGAGATTATGGAGCAGTGACTATTGTTGCACTCATTAGACTGACAGGGCTTGTTGATTTGTCACTTGGCCACCAGAGCCCCTTTCAGAGCTGCCCTAGCCACACACTGTGGTATGTCAGCCCCCCGCTGTTAAGCTTAGTGTGACCTAAAGCAATGTTGTGTAACCCTTTCCGGCAAATGCTGGATTTGCAGTAAAACAGTCCTGTGGGATTTAGAGTCAGACGAAACGACACTTGATTTCTGAGATTCCCTTTTTATGAGCTTTATGATTTGGGGCATGTCATTTGATGTCTCAGCTGTAAAATGGGGATGATATATTTATCTCAGAGGGTGGTTGTGAGGAAATAAAAATGACACATAAGAAATGAGCACACACCTGGCCAGGCAGTGGCGCAGTGGGTAGAGCGTCGGCCTGGGACGCTGACAGCCTAGGTTCGGAACCCCAAGATCACTGGCTTGAGTGAGGACTCATCTGGCTTGAGCATGGGCTCACCAGCTTGAGCTCAGGGTCTCTGGCGTGAGTGTGGGGTCATAGACATGACCCCATGGTTGCTGGCTTGAGCCAGGGATCATTGGCTTGGCTGGAGCCCCCGCCCTGGTCAAGGCACATGTGAGGAGCAATCAGTGAACAACTAAGGAGCCGCAACTATGAGTTGATGCTTCTCATCTCTCTCCTTTCTGTCTGTTTTCTCTTTCTGTCTCTCCCCAGCATCTTCTCCCACTCTCCCTCTCTTCCTCTCTCTCATTCTCTGTCAAATCAATGGAAATTTTTTTTTAAATAATAAAAAGAGATATTTTTAAGTGGAAGGAGGGAAGATAGACTCCTCCTGCGTGCACCCCAACAGGATCCAAGAGGGAAGAGAGAAGAGGGAGGGGGAGGGCAAGAGAAGCAGATGGTCACTTCTCCTGTGTGCCCTGACTGGGGATCTCACCTGGGATGTCCACACGCCAGGCTGACGCTCTATCCACTGAGCAAACCAGCCAGGGCCAATAGAGAATAAGGCAACATGGTATGTCTGTATTTGAATACTGAAACTCACCTGGGTCCACTCTGGGAAGAGAGGCTGAAAAGTGCGTGTGGTGGTGAGTGTGTTGTGGTGGTGACGTGGACTTAATGGGACACAGGTAAGCCCCAAGCCCGGGGGTGGGTCGGGTTGATGTGTCTGGGACACTTCAGAGGTTCTCTAGGGGAAAGGCGGCCTACTGGGCAGGACACCCAGGCTTTGCGGCAAAACCAACACTAGTCAAATCCCGTCCCACAATGTACTAGCCGTGTAATTGATCTTAGGTTAGCTGTAGCGCAGGGTGTTTTTACTAGTAAAAGTTACATCGTCAGACTTGTGGAATCCCTCTTTCGGTACTCTAGTTATGCAGGTTTTTAGATCCTAACTTTCTGTTCTCCTGTAGGTTAAAGAGTAATAATCTCAGTGAATTGTGAAAATAATTTCATTTAGAAATTACTTTTAAAGGAATATAATTAAGAGCAAATAGTCTACAAAGCTTTACAGTTAGAGTATCAAGAGTCAATTAGTCTCATCTCAGACTGAAAGTGAGTTTGAAGTAGGTAAGATGGCTGTTTCTTCGTAAAAACCTGGAAACAGTACAACTAAGTTTGGTTTTGTTTATGGAATAAAATTTCTACTTGTCATTAACTTCTGCAGTTGTGAGTATTTTTTTTCCCCAGATCCATTTCTGAGCTTATGTAAGCAGTGGGCCATATTACATAATTATACAGGGGAGGTTTAGACACAGAATGAAATATTACTGTTTATGAAATTGTTGTCGTTGGGTCATAAATAAGAGCTTAGTCATGAACGTGAATGAATAATGATTTAGTGACCTTGTTTTATATCCTCTGGACACCGCAGGGGGACAGCAATGACAGGATAGAGGTCCACATTCCGTATCTGCAGCTTTCACGTTTGTGATGACTTACGTCAACATGACACCTCTGTCTGGTTGTCACAATGTTTTCTTTTCAAGCTCTGGAGCTCTCTATCCGTCCCCCTGCCCCAGTATGTCCTAGAAGTCTCTGCACAACTAGCAACAAACAGTTAACTGCTAGAAGGTATAACACTTAACAAAAGCTGATACTCAAGGTAACGGGGTGTGGTGTAGTGTCCAGGTTGTCTCATTCACAGGCTGATGACTAAGAGACTGAGAAAAGCTCTTGTTGAATTGCTAGAGTGGGCAGATACGAGCCATGAGGGACCTCAGCATTTCTGAATGTCAGTGTACGTGAAACTGAGTATCTGGATAGAAATCCCTTTTCAGTAATATACCTCTGTACACCTGACTGTGTCTCTTTAGCTATAGATTTTAGGGAGGAGAATCCTTTCCAAATGCGCCGTCCCAGACAAGCGGGTGGGATGGGAGGTTCCTGTGGGATTTACTGCTTTAGAGTTGACAACATAAAGAAGCATGGATTTGGGTGTTGCTATTAATGATACTTAAATGTATTTGTGAGTATATATCAAACTTCTACAGTTTGCGTGCATAAAGTTTCTGTGTTTGACTCTAGTTCAATTTTGAAGGAAAAAGACATTTCTTTGAATCACTGCTCTATTTTTTTTTCCTTCTTTTAATTTTAATTACAGTTGACATTCACTATTTTGTATTTAGGTGTACAGCATCGTGGTTGCTCTTTTTTAAAATTTTTATTTATTTTATTTTTTTAAATCTTTTTTTCTTTAAATTAGGAAAACGCTGCACTTTTTTTGTGTCTCTTTATACTGGCTTTGCTATAAATAAAAGGTCACATTTGGTATTTTGACACTTGCTGTTATGTATATTGAGTGAAAAGGCAGCTGTTGGCTTCTATTATAGATCTATTTGACCAGGGACTGCTGTCGTTAGAGATTACACCGGAGGGAGGGAAAACGCACTTGCTTGGGTCAAGTAAGAAAATGGGAGAGCAGAAATTGGCCAGTCTCCACACTGACAGTGTGTTCACAGTACGCTTTTACCTGGAGCACTGTTGGCTCTGCTTTCAGCTCTAAGAAATGTTCTGCTTTAAAAACTAGTTGTGTTCAGCCTGACCAGGCAGTGGCACAGTGGATAGAGCATCGGGCTGGGATGCAGAGGACCCAGGTTCAAGACCCCGAGGTCGCCAGCTTGAGCGTGGGCTCATCTGGTTTGAGCAAAAGCTCACCAGCTTGGACCCAAGGCCGCTGGCTCGAGCAAGGGGTCATTCGGTCTGCTGAAGGCCCGGGGTCAAGGCACATATGAGAAAGCAATCAATGAACAACTAAGGTGTTGCAACGCGCAATGAAAAACTAATGATTGATGCTTCTCATCTCTTTCCATTCCTGTCTGTCTGTCCCTCTCTCTGACTCACTCTCTGTCTCTGTAAAAAAATAAATAAATAAATAAAAAATTTTAAAAAATCAAATGCTTCTTTTAAAAAAAACACACTAGCCGTGTTCAGGTTGCTTCTGCGGCTCAGACCGCCAGCGTCAGAGTCAGAGGTCTCTGCGGCCGTTGGGTTCATGACCGCTTCACTCATGAAGTGCCGTTCATTTTGATAAGGTGAATCTTTAATCGACTAGGAGTCTTCCTTCAGTCTCCCCGGGGGCTCCCTGCAACACCGCACACTGTTGCAGGCTGTCTCACCACGAATGCTTATTGAGGTGTGTGTGGTCTGTAAAGAGCTGCACGGAATGTTCTGGTGGATTGCATTTAGCAACTGGAAAAGTATTTTATCCTGAGGAACCTTGACTGTGTTTGGCAAGGTAATAGCATATACGTAGGAAATAAAGGTGGGATATGTATGAAACCACTTTCTACTCCGGTGGTTGGGGAGGGGGTAGAATTTGAGCTTCACAGTTGTTATACTTTATAATGAGTTTTAAATCCTTAGGAAGACTTGTGCTTGAAGATGGAAAGGCATGGATAAAGGTAGACAGCAGGCAGGGACATTCCCATCCCAGTCCTTAGGTACTTAGGTATACATTGCTGCTCAGTTTATCTTTCTCAGGGATAAATACAGTAAAAATAGCAAATATTTCCATAGCATTTGCTTTTAGAATAGTTTCCTAGATATATTGCATTTATTAGCTAATTTAGTCCTTGCGTGTTAGCCCCACAGAGAAGTTAGTAGAACGCCCAGGGTCCTGCAGTGGGAAGGGGAAGAGCCACGTTGAACCTGGGAAGTCCGGGTCAGAGCCCTGGCTCAGAACCACGCGTGCTTGCCCCGGAAGCTGCTCCGTCTTCCACAGAGCAAGGGCGCTCGGCGGTCCTGACGTATGGCTGAGCTCACCTCTCCATCGCTGGCTCCTCCTTTTCCTCCTGCACACCCGCGTCCCAGCCCTCCACAGCACACACTTCCATTGTCACTCTGCACTGCACACCCGCGTCCCAGCCCTCCACAGCACACACTTCCATTGTCGCTCTGCTCCGCTTCCTGAGGGCAGCCTTCTCACCCCCGTCTGCCCCTGCACACCTGCGTCCCAGCCCTCCACAGCACACACTTCCATTGTCACTCTGCACTGCACACCCGCATCCCAGCCCTCCACAGCACACACTTCCATTGTCACTCTGCACTGCTCCGCTTCCTGAGGGCAGCCTTCCTTCTCACCTCCGTCTGCCCCTGCACACCTGCGTCCCAGCCCTCCACAGCACACACTTCCATTGTCACTCTGCACTGCACACCCGCGTCCCAGCCCTCCACAGCACACACTTCCATTGTCACTCTGCACTGCACACCCGCGTCCCAGCCCTCCACAGCACACACTTCCATTGTCACTCTGCACTGCACACCCGTGTCCCAGCCCTCCACAGCACACACTTCCATTGTCACTCTGCACTGCACACCCGCGTCCCAGCCCTCCACAGCACACACTTCCATTGTCACTCTGCACTGCACACCCGCATCTCAGCCCTCCACAGCACACACTTCCATTGTCACTCTGCACTGCTCCGCTTCCTGAGGGCAGCCTTCCTTCTCACCTCCGTCTGCCCCTGCACACCCGCGTCCCAGCCCCTCCACAGCACACACTTCCATTGTCGCTCTGCTCTGCTTCCTGAGGGCAGCCTTCCTTCTCACCTCCGTCTGCCCCTGCACACCTGCGTCCCAGCCCTCCACAGCACACACTTCCGTTGTCACTCTGCACTGCTCCGCTTCCTGAGGGCAGCCTTCCTTCTCACCTCCGTCTGCTCCTGTGTTCATTCTCACCTCCGTCTGCTCCTGTGTTCATTCTCACCTCCGTCTGCTCCCGTGTTCATTCTCATCTCCGTCTGCTCCTGTGCTCATTCTCAGCCTGAAACGACCTGGTCTTCTCCCGGGTCCTGCCCGTCGTTTTTCCCTTGAGAGAGAGGCAGGAAGGGAGGGAGATGAGAAGCATCAACTCGTAGTTGTGTCACTTCAGTTGTTCATTGATTGCTCCTCATATGTACCATGAGGGAAAGGGGGGTCCAGTCGAGCCAGTGACCCCCTTGTTCAAGCCAGTGACCTTTGTTCTGAGGCCAGCAAGCCCACACTCAAGCCCACAACCTCCTGGTTTTGAGCCTGGGTCCTCAGCACCCCCCGCCAGTGTGATATCCTCTGCACCACCACTGGCCAGGCTGTGCTACCTCTCTGTCGAGCATATTTCAACTGCCATCTTCCTAGCAACTTTTTTTTTTTTTTTCTGAAGCTAGAAACCGGGAGAGACAGTCAGACAGACTCCCGCATGCGCCCGACCGTGATCCATCCGGCACGCCCACCAGGGGCGACGCTCTGCCCACCAGGGGGCGATGCTCTGCCCCTCCGGGGTGTCGCTCTGATGCGACCAGAGCCACTCTAGCGCCTGGGGCAGAGGCCAAGGAGCCATCCCAAGCGCCCGGGCCATCTTTGCTCCAATGGAGCCTTGGCTGCGGGAGGGGAAGAGAGAGACAGAGAGGAAGGAGAGGGGGAGGGGTGAAAAAGCAAATGGGCGCTTCTGTGTGCCCCGGCCGGGAATCAAACCCGGGTCCCCCGCACGCCAGGCCGATGCTCTACCGCTGAGCCAACCGGCCAGGGCCTAGAAACTTTTTTTGATCTGCAACTTAAAGTAGTTTTCCCCCTTGGTCACACCTTGCACATTTTTCATGATAGCATATCAGTATCATGGTTATTTGTGTGTTACTTGTCCTGTTTTCTAGCCTAGACTTTTTAAGTCCTTTCAGAACAGGGGAAATGATTTATAAATCTTTGTACCTTAGGTAACATTCAGTCCAGCCATGCACATGTCAGGAAAGAGGAAGTATTTTGTTTGACTAAGATTTTGAGTCTGGAGTAGGGAATAGAACTGGGAATTTTATTTTAGAGGGTGAGGTGATTTATGGGTAAAACTGGTCAGTTTGGTTTAGATGTGTTTGAACTGAGAGTGGAATTTTCGAGCAGAAGAGCACAGAACTCAGGAGAGAGGAATTCTTTGCATTTATAGTCTTTGTTTTGTTTTTAAAAGTATGAAACTTAGATTGTTACATATATCAAATTATTGTTCAGTAGCTGTATATCCACAGAATTCAGTCCTAATTTGTTTTTTGATATATTATCAGTTGGTTTTCATTTTGGAAAGTAAGATCCTGATAGCATCTAGTTATTCCCAACTTTGAAAAAAAATTTTTTTAAGATGAAAGTTAATTTGTAGGTTGATTGGTTGCTTCTCTGGGTCAACACAGGATTTACATTCCTAGGCTAGACATAAGACTGTGTTGTAGCTGAAATACTTCTGCAACAACGGCAAAAATACAGAAAGCAATACAATTGCTTTACTAAGTAGCATGTTAAAAAGATAAAAAGGAATAAGAAAGGGTAGCTCTTGCTCTTTTTTTTTTTTATAAGTGAGAGAGAGAGACCAGTAGGGACAGACAGACAGGAAGGGAGAGAGATGAGAAGCATCAACTCATAGTTGCGTCACCTTAGTTGTTCACTAATTGCTTCTCATATGTGCCTTGACTGGGGGGCTACAGCAGAGTGAGCAGCCCCTTGCTCGAGCTAGTGACCTTGGGCTTCAAAGCAGAGACCTGTGGGCTCAAGCCAGCGATCCTGCACTTGAGCTGGCCACCTTGGGGTTTTGAACCTGGGTCCTTAGCATCCTAGGCCGACACTCTATCCACCACACCACCACCTGGTCAGGCTCTCTGCTCCTTTAATTTGATTTTAAAGCAAATGAGTTCCCTTCTATGTAATATAGGTGTTTCACTGAGATTCTTCTTACATCTATAAACAGTATTTTGAGTCATATTTTACTTACATTTGCTCTGTCAGAGGAAAAGAGAATTTAAAGAAAATGTATGTTCAGTAAGAGATTTCCTGACGTGTAACTGGTGATTGTGTTAACTTAGCAGAGGGAGGTGTGTGTGTGCACGCATGTGGGTGCACTGCGTGTGGCGGATGGTGGGAAGTGGGCAGGCGCGAGACAAGGACTGGTAATGGACAGATGACCCCTCCCCCAAGGTGACTCAGAAGAGGCCGGATCCAGTGCGTCGTCTTCCTTTTAATGTATTGATTAGAGAGAGGGAGGAAGAGAGAAACATTGATTTGTTGTCCACTTATTTATACGTTCATTGGTTGGTTCTTGTATGTGCCCTGACTGGGGATCGAACCTGCAACCTCAGGAGTATCAGGATGATGCTCTACCTGACTATGCTTTCTGGCCCATGGTAGGGGCCATTAGTCCTGGCTAGTACGGTTATTACAGTTTGTTGGAGTATCCCCATGGATGGATGGAGGAAGGAAAAAGGCAGTATTCTGACTGCTAGTTAGGATATGAAACAATGCAAACTGGTTTTGACCTGAAGAGTACCTATGTTGAATTGGCTTTTAAATTCAGGCTTTGCTGTAGATGTCTTGTTTGTTTGTTTTTGTTTTTAATTTAGAGAGAGAAAGGAGAGAGATGAGAATCAGCAATTCATACTTGCTTCACTTTAGTTCACTGATTGCTTCTTATATGTGTCTTGATTGGGGGTGGGGGGAGGGTATTAAGCCAAGCCAGTGACCTTGGGATCATGTTTTTTTGTTTCGTTTATTTTTTAAATTTTTTATTCATTTTAGAGAGGAGAGGGAGGGAGGGAGAGAGAGAGAGAGAGAGAGAGAGAGAGAGAGACAGAGAGAGAGAGGAGAGACAGAGAGAGAGAAGGGGAGGAGCTGGAAGCATCAACTCCCATATGTGCCTTGACCAGGCAAGCCCAGGGTTTCGAACCGGCGACCTCAGCATTTCCAGGTCGACACTTTATCCACTGCGCCACCACAGGTCAGACTGTTTGTTTTGTTTTAACAGAGACAGAGAGAGGGATAGATAGGGACAGACAGACAGGAACGGAGAGAGATGAGAAGCATCAATTATCAGTTTTTTGTTGTGACACCTTAGTTGTTCGTTGATTGCTTTCTCATATGTGCCTTGACCGTGGGCCTTCAGCAGACCGAGTAACCCTTTGCTCGAGCCAGCGACCTTGGGTCCACACTGGTGAGCTTTTGCTCAAACCAGATGAGCCTGCGCTCAAACTGGTGACCTCGGGGTCTCGAACCTGGGTCTTTCTGCATCCCAGTCCGACGCTGTATCCACTGCGCCACCGCCTGGTCAGGCAACAAGCACGGTAAAACACTGGGATCATGTTTATGATCGCATACTGAAGCCACCTCCAAGTTTTGAACCAGGAACCTCAGCATCCTGGGTTGATGCTCTGTCCACTGCGCCACCAGCAGTCGGGCTATAAATGTTTAGTTTGTGCTCTAAACAGTGCCTGATTGCTCATTCTTTATTTTTGCCAACTGGAAGATAGTTCTTTGTTCTTCCTTCATCCTCATGAATCCATCTCTTGCTTTAAACTAAAAGTGGGTATATGTTGAATTCTTAGAAAATTATTTTATCAAGAAAGTTATAGTGAGCCCTGGCAGGTTTGCTCAGTGGCTAGAGTGTTGGCCCCACATGTGGAAGTCCCAGGTTTGATCCCCGGTCGGGGCTCACATGAGAAGTGACCATCTGCTTCTCTCCCCCTCTCCCTTCTCTCCCACTTCCCTTTTCACTGGATTAATTGGTTTGCACATGGGCCCCAGACAGGCGTTGACGGGGTAGATCCTGGTCGGAGTGCATGCAGGAGTCTGTTTCACTCTCTCCCTCCTCTTACTTAAAATAAATAAATAAATAAAAAGAAAGAAAAAATTATCATGAAAATAGTATGGGGGTTTGAAGTCAGAAGTCAGCTCAGATTCTGGCTCTGCCGTGTTCCAGCGGTGGGGCTTTCAGGATGTTACTTATCTGTAAATGGGATAACACCTCTCACCTTGCAAGATGGCTGTGAGGATTAAAGTTAGTTCATCTGGAGCACCTACCACAGTATAGGCACCTGTGGGAGCCCTTGTTATCAAGCAGCTAAATGGATGAGCCTCTTACCACATTGGATACATACAATATTATAATTGATTACTTACCCAAAAGCAATCTGATTTTTTAAACCAGGATGTGATACTGTGTTACGCCTGCTCGCCCGTGCCGTTTTTCCGTCCACGCTGTCCTGTGCCCTGGTACTTACCTGGGTCGCTGCCCCTCCCACTTGGGGCACTGAGAAAGGAGTGCTGGCCAGCCTGCCCAGCCGTGTATATGCGGGCGCTGCTCCTGGATCCAAGCCAGCGTGCCTCTGGGGGTTTTCCAGTCACGATGGCTCATTACACTTAACCATCAGCATTCTGCCAACGGTTTTTCCCCATCTGACATTTGCTAAGGGAGTTAGGATGTGTTCTTTGGCCCTAAGGGAAGATTTCCCCCAACTGGCTAAGTACAGGGTGAGGTAAAAGTACGTTTATAGTTGTATGTGCAACTATTCTTGTATCATTATTTATTAATTATTGTATTATTTTCCATACAAACTGTCAGCCTACTTTTGCCCCACTCTGCATACAAAGCATGATCCTGACCTCACTAGTTGAAGTGAGTAACAAAGTGTAGCTAAAGGGCTCTATAAGCAAAGGGTGACTGATAATCACAGGTGGCCTGTAAGATAATTTGTTACAGTCCTGTTCTTTGCTTATTGTGTAACATAAAACAAGAAACTGTATTTTGTCATCCTGTAGATAAATATACTTTGAGAGTTTCATTTAAATTTTAAAAATCATTTATTGACTCACTTGAAAAACCATATAGTGATTCTTATTTAAAACAGATATATGCTGCCTGACCTGTGGTGGCGCAGTGAATAGAGCGTCCGCCTGGAACGCTGAGATTCTGGTTCGAAACCCCGGTCTTGTCTGGTCAAGGCACATGTGGGTGTTGATGCTTCCTGCTCCTCCCCCCTGTTCTCTCTCTTTCCTCTCTCTCTCCCCCTCTCTCCTCTCTCTCTCTCCAATAAAAATAAATAAGTCTAAAAAAACAAGACAAAAAAGAGATGTATGCCTGACCAGGCAGTGCTGCAGTGGCTAGAGCATCGGACTGGGATGCAGAGGACCCAGGTTCAAAACCCCGAGGTCGCCAGCTTGAGCGTGACGTAGACATGGCCCTAAGGTCGCTGGCTTGAGCAAAGGGTCAGTCGGTCTGCTGTAGCCCCTTGGTCAAGGCACATAGGAGAAAGCAATCACTGAACAATTAAAGTGCTGCAACAAAGAATTGATGCTTCTCATCTCTCTCCCTTCTTCTCTGTCTGTTCCTAGGTGTCCCTTTCTCTGTCTCGGTCACAGAAAAAAACAAAACAAAACAAACACAGATGTAGGCCCTGGCTGATTAGCTCAGTCAGTTAGAGCATTGTCCCAAAATGACAAGGTTGCAGGTTCAATCCCCAGTCAGGGCACAGACAGGAAGCAACCAGTGAGTGCACAACTAAATGGAACAACAAGTGAATGCTTCCTGTCCTCCTCCCCTCTCTTCTTTCCTCTCTCCGTCTCCCTTAGTATTTAGGGGAGGTTGGGGCATTGTCCTGAAGTGCAGAGGTTGTTGGTTTGAACTCCTGTCAGGGCACATACAGGAACAGCTCGATGTTCCTGTCTCTGCCTATCTCTCCTTGCCTCTCTCTTTCTCTTTCTAAAAAATAAACAGAGATAGCTGACCTGTGGTGGCACAGTGGATAGAGCATCAACCTAGAACTCTTGAGTTCTCAGGTTCGAAACCCTGGGCTTGCCCTGTCCAGGCACATCTGGGAAGCAACCAGTGAACAACTACAGTGAGTTGATACTTCTCATCCCCTTCCCACCCCACAAAATTAATAAACAGATGTAGACCATTGTATGTCAGCGTGTTAGATCACCTTAAGGACTCCTGTTCAAGCAAAGTAAGATTTAGTAGGTTAGGATCAGAAGACAACTTCTTGGCCCCAGCTGGTTGGCTCAGTGGGAGAGCATCTGCCCAGTGTGTGGAAGTCCTGGATTCGATTCCCGGTTGGGGCACACAGGAGAAGCGCCGTCTGCTCTGTGCCCCTTCTCCCGCAGCCATGGCTCAGTTGGTCCCAGCGCATTGGCCCTGGTGCTGAGGATGGCTCTGTGGAGCCTCCACCTCAGGCGTTCAAGACAGCACCATTGCAAGCATGGCCCCAGGCAGGAGCAGCTGAGTGGGTCCCAGTCTGGGCGCATGCGCGAGTCTCCCTATCTCCCCTCCTCTCGCTTGGAAAAGAAAAAAAAAGACAAACTTTTTAAAATTTTTTATTTATTCGTTTTAGAGAGAGGGGAGAGAGAGAGAAGAGGGCAGGAAACATCAAGTCCCCCCACAGCCAGGCTGTGGCGAGCTCTGTGATGACTTCTCTGTGTGTTCTAGGAGGAGAGCGTCTGTGACTGGGAGAGGGACGGGGCAGGTCCTGGTACCCTGTCGTACTTGTCAGCAGAGCAGATTTAACATGAAAACTCACTGCTCATTTGTTTCCTGTCTGTAGGTTAGAGCCAAGGCCAGCGTCATGAGCTGGGCTAGTAGAGTCAGGTGTGACGAGGACAGTGCTGGATGTCAGTCATTAGTGGAATGAGACACAACCTCTAACCACAGTCCTACTTACAGACATCTGGGAGGAGTTGCGTTTTAAATGGGGGTAGAACAGCCAGGCGAGCTGAAGGGGAAGGAAAAGCGAACTGGACAGACTGCGTGTGGGCGGCCGGATACCTGAGGCAGTGGCCGGCACCACTGTAGGGTCCCTGGTTTTCTGGCCGCTTTGTTGTGCATCTGGGGCTAATATCGAATAGTGTTGAATGTAAACAATGATTGAAAAATAAAAATAAGTAAATAAAAAGAAGCTTAATGATCATTTTACTTTTATTTGCTATCTGCTACCTAACAAAACATTTTGCAGTTCCACTCTGTTCGCAAAGCATTCTCAACCCCCGTGTTTTCAGCATTGCCGTTCTGGCACACTCCCCAGAGCTTTTATTCCAGCAAGTCTGAACTCGCCTTGTGCTTAATCTTCCATCTGAATGATACACCGAAGCAGGTGGGCAGGGTGATGTCCTGAGACTTTTCATGACCAGCCTTAGCAACCATCACATGTCACCCTTTTTATTTTGGAATGTGAGTCTCATGAGTGTACTATTGTATTAATTATTGTGTCTATTGCTGTCCTGTGTGTGTGTGTGTATTTTCTTTAACTAAAACAAAAATGCATCATTTCCTTTCCTGAAAGCATGTAAAAGCATGCATTCAGCGCCTGCAGTTCCAGTTGCCTTACAGGTATTTTCTTACGATCTTACTTCATTCCCCCAGAAACCTACACGGTGCGTCCTGATGTTTTCCTGCGGTAGCCGGCCTAGAACGATGAAGTGACTTGCCCAGTATGGCAGCGCTGGGACCGGTTGGGTTTAACTTCTGGGTAGGGGAGTAGGGACCTCCAGAAATCTCCTCCATAATGCGAGAAGAGGACTAGCAGAAATGGGGCCACAGGACAGACCTGTGAGCACCCTCCCCTCTCACTTCTAGTGGCCGGTGGCTCTGCGCACGCAGGAGTGACTGCTCAGGCCGAGCTGTCAGTGGCCTCTGGAACGTGGGAGTGGATGCAGAGACACTGGAGCTGTGGCGGAGCGGCTACCAGTTCGAGGCTCGTAGGGAAATCTTGTTCCGACAGCTAGCTGACTGCCAGGTGACGTCAGTGAGCACACACCTTGCAGGACTGCTTTAGGGAAGTCAGTACACAGATGAACAGTGATAAACCCGGGGGAAGGGAGGAATGTGGTGTCCCTAGCTGTCACATTGTGTTGTTTTAAATTTCTAGTTGTCAACTAAATTTCAAGTTACATCAAGAAACAGGGAGGTCCGGCCGATACCCAGGAAAAGTAGAAGTGGTCGGTAGGAACTGCCTCTGAGGAGAGCCAGACATTGGCTCTGCTAGGCAGTTAAATCAGCTGTGAGAAACATGGACCCAAAAATAAAGAAAACCATGTATGAAGCACTGAAGGGACAGGAAGCCACGCCCGCCCCTGGCCGTGCAGCCCAGTTGGTTAGAGTATCGTCCCCGAATGCAGAGGCTGCTGGTTCAGTCCCCGGTCAGGGCACATACGGGAACAGACTGATGTTCCTGTCTCTCTCTAAAATCGATTAAACACTAAAAAAGAAAACAGTGTCCACCACACAGAGAATATGTAATAAAGAGAGGTGGGAATTACAAAAAGAAAACAGAAATTCTGGAGTTCGGAAGCACACCACCCGAGATGCAGACGGGCAGAGGGGCCAGCAGACGAAGGCAGGAGCGCGCGGGGGTCTCACCCGAGAGCAGGCAGGAGAGAGAGTGGGAGCCCTGAGCCGGCGCCCCGTGTCCCAGCACACACATGCCCGGCGTCCCGAAGAGCGAGAGGAGGGGCAGTAGGGGCAGTAGGGCTATTTAAACAGACAATGCCCCACATCTCCAACCTGGATGAAAAGCTAATCTGCATATTGAAAAATCTCAACAAATTCCAGGTAGGGTAGAATCAAAGCAGTCCACACCGAAACACGTCATAGTCAAAACCCAAAGACAAGAAGGAAATCTTGAGAACAGCGGGGGAGGGGGGGTAGTGAAATCACAGGGACACGGGTCCTCAGGACCATGAAGACTGACCGCCCGCGGAAAGCAGGGCGCTCAGCTGCACTCTGGGCCGGGCGGCCGTGCACCTCACGCGGTGCTGACAGGCTGGTGGGTCACGGGCCTCTGCTCTGCAGCCCCGAGTTTCAGCCCTCCAGTGACACAGCTTTCTCGGGTGGTGCTGACACGCAGGCCTGGCTGGCAGTCCTCACGGGGCAGCAGGCCCGCTCAGACCGGCTGCACTCAGTCGTTCAGCAGGGTCTGGTCTCTAGGAGACGGTGTGGAAAATCCTTAGTTGGCGCACCCCACCGAGCAGGGCAGCGTTCAGTGTGAGCTCCTGCGGTGTGTGCCCCCCCACGGGAGATTCGAGGCGTGGGTGGGACGCTGTGAGGCCTGGTTTGCTTGCTTTCACTGCCTGCACGTCTTTGGTTCGTCTGCATTGGTTACCTAGGAAACAGCTGCACGTGCTGTGTCCGGGGAGGAGGGACGTGCGGAGGGAGGAGGGCCGGATGGTTTGGGGGGCGGAACCACAGGCCCTTAAAGAAGCAGAAACGCCTGACCTGTGGTGGCGCAGTGGAGAAAGCCTCGACCTGGAAATGCTGAGGTCGCCGGTTCGAAACCCTGGGCTTGCCTGGTCAAGGCACATATGGGAGTTGATGCTTCCAGCTCCTCCTCTCTCTCTCTCTCTCTCCTCTCTAAAAAATGAATAAATAAATAAAAATTTATTAAAAAAAAAAGCAAAAGACTTGCTGGTCAAACAGAAATCAGCTGGGGCCGGGCTGGGGCGCCAGGGAATCACACGGAGAGGTTCCTGCGGGGCCTGTGAATGCGGGTGGTTTCAATAGAACTGGTTTCTTGTCTACCTTCAGCCCGTGCCTATGAATTCTGCTTCGTGCCCTCCGCCAGAGGGTTCGGTTCTCTCCTGAAAAGCCCATTTTTCTGTTTGGGATAAAAAGAAGCTACCTTTAAATCAAGCGCCCAGGTGTGTGATACAAACAGTGTCTAGAGAATTTGGGAGAGATGACAGATCTTGATGAGTCAGTGTAAAGAAAAGGTCAGGCGGTGATTCTCTGAGGTAAAAGATGAAATTTAAGGAGCTGGGAAGTGGGTGCACCGGCTGCGCTTGAGAAGATCTCACGGTAGCAGCCCCATTGCCTTTGCAGATCCCTTTCCTCAGAACGCACGGACGGCACACGCGTGCGTCGTGAATTATGTTGACCCGGAGTCCTAGTCAAGAACCTGACTCTTAGCAGCAGTATGGACGAACCACTGTTCGCAGCAGCCCTCGAATCATGTATTTAAGGAAAGTCTATTTTCAGCGGAAGCGTGACGGTGTTAGTTTTGGGATCCCTGGCCAGACAACAGTGCCAAGCACATGGAAGACCCTCAATAAAATACACATTGGTGGATTGACTTTCCTGTGGACAGCGTGCCTTCCGGTGTGTGCTGGCGCCAGCTCCCTTCTCCTTCCGGGGTGTGTGAGTGCCAGCTCCCTTCTCCTTCCGGTGTGTGCTGGCGCCGGCTCCCTTCTCCTTCCGGGGTGTGTGAGTGCCAGCTCCCTTCTCCTTCCCGTGTGTGCTGGCGCCAGCTCCCTTCTCCTTCCGGGGTGTGTGAGTGCCAGCTCCCTCCTCCTTCCGGTGTGTGCTGGCGCCGGCTCCCTTCTTCCGGTGTGTGCTGGCGCCAGCTCCCTCCTCCTTCCGGTGTGTGTTGGTGCCTGCTCCCTCCCCCTTCCTGTGTGTGCTGGCTCCAGCTCCCTTCTCCTTCCGGTGTGTGCTGGCGCCTGCTCCCTCCTCCTTCCTGTGTGCTGGCTCCAGCTCCCTCTCCTTCCCGTGTGTGCGGGCGCCGGCTCCCCCCTCCTTCCGGTGTGTGCAGGCCCCGGCTCCCTTCCTCAGGTGTGTGCTGGAGCCAGCTCCCTTCTCCTTCCGGTGTGTGCTGGCGCCGGCTCCCTTCTCCTTCCGGTGTGTGCTGGCGCCGGCTCCCTTCTCCTTCCGGTGTGTGCTGGCGCCGGCTTCCTTCTCCTTCCCGTGTGTGCTGGCGCCGGCTTCCTTCTCCTTCCCGTGTGTGCTGGCGCCGGCTCCCTTCTCCTTCCGGTGTGTGCAGGCCCCGGCTCCCTTCCTCAGGTGTGTGCTGGAGCCAGCTCCCTTCTCCTTCCGGTGTGTGCTGGCGCCGGCTCCCTTCTCCTTCCGGTGTGTGTTGGAGTCGGCTCCCTCCTCCTTCCGGTGTGTGCTGGCGCCGGCTCCCTTCTCCTTCCCGTGTGTGCTGGCGCCGGCTTCCTTCTCCTTCCCGTGTGTGCTGGCGCCGGCTCCCTTCTCCTTCCGGTGTGTGCAGGCCCCGGCTCCCTTCCTCAGGTGTGTGCTGGCGCCTGCTCCCTCCTCCTTCCTGTGTGTGCTGGCTCCAGCTCCCTCTCCTTCCCGTGTGTGCTGGAGCCAGCTCCCTTCTCCTTCCGGTGTGTGCTGGCGCCTGCTCCCTCCTCCTTCCTGTGTGTGCTGGCTCCAGCTCCCTCTCCTTCCCGTGTGTGCTGGAGCCAGCTCCCTTCTCTTTCCGGGGTGTGCTGGCGCCTGCTCCCTCCTCCTTCCTGTGTGTGCTGGCTCCAGCTCCCTCTCCTTCCCGTGTGTGCTGGAGCCAGCTCCCTTCTCTTTCCGCTGTGTGTTGGCGTCAGCTCCCTCCTCCTTCCGGTGTGTGCTGGCGTCAGCTTCCTTCTTTTCCAGCTCTCAGCGATGCGGACCTCTGTCTCGAGAGGAGCCATAACTCTCTTTTCAAGGCTGACCATCTGTCAGGTTACTTATTCCCATTTGGTGTGTAGAAGGCACGGCCCTCATCTTCATTTTCTGACTGGTTCTGCTTGTACTCACGTGGTGTGGCACGCGGGCAGGAGAGGAGCGAGGAGAGTCCTGCTCCGAGTTGCACAGTCTGCGGGCCCACAGAGTTCAGTTTGCGCCCCGCCCCGCCCTGCCCACCAGCCGGAAGGAGAGGCAGCAGACTGTGCTCAGACCCGTTTTGAAGGAGAGGTGTTCTGAGAATAATTGACTGAACTACAGTTTTAAATAACTGCCAGCAAAAATAATTCTCAAATGTGAGTCAAAGCCCACTGGCTTATAGAGTCTCCATGGGATGCTTTCCATGTATCTTAAGTTGTGAAGAATGTTGTGGCCATCATCAGAATCCTCAGTGTTACATTTTTTTGTCAAAGGGTCTCTCGTTGCCTGTTTATTCTTTTTTTTTTTTTTTTTTTAACAGAGACAGAGAGGGATAGACAGGAACAGAGAGATGAGAAGCATCAGTCATTAGTTTTTTGTTGCGCATTGCGACATCTTAGTTGTTCATTGATTACCCTCTCATATGTGCCTTTGACCACGGGCCTTCAGCAGACTGAGTGACCCCTTGCTCAAGCCAGCAACCTTGGGTCCAAGTTGGTGAGCTTTTGCTCAAACCAGATGAGCCCACGTTCAAGCTGGCGACCTCGGGGTCTTGAACCTGAGTCCTCGGCATCCCAGTCCGACGCTCTATCCACTGCGCCACTGCCTGGTCAGGCTGCCTGTTTATTCTTATAGCAGTCAGCTTTTCTGAAGGGGATGGGACCACAGAGGGTCATTTGTTAGAGGCCTTTTGCTGAGTGATCAGGAGCAATTTCCTGTTAGGAGTTCTTTTTATTATTATTATTATTCATTTTAGAGAGGAGAGAGAGAGAGAAAGGGGGGAAGAGCAGGAAGCATCAACTCCATATGTGCCTTGACCAGGCAAGTGTAGGGTTTTGAACCGGCGTCCTCAGCGTTCCAGGTCGACGCTTAATCCACTGTGCCACCACAGGTCAGGCCCTGTTAGGGGTTCTTGAGTTCTGTCCTAAAAGCCTTCTTTATTTCCAAAATTGCAGCATAATAATGCTTTATCATAGTAAGAAACACTATGTTTTCCCTCGAGGAAACTTTTCATCTTTCAGTGGGAGAACAGTTGTGCAAACCCCCAGTGCTTGCTCCCATCCTCCTCCCTTTTCTTTCTTTTTTTTTTTAATTTCTGAAGCTGGAAACGGGGAAAGACAGACTCCTGCATGCGCCCGACCGGGATCCACCCGGCATGCCCACCAGGGGCGATGCTCTGCCCACCAGGGGGCGATGCTCTGCCCCTCCAGGGCCTGGGGCAGAGGCCAAGGAGCCATCCCCAGCGCCCGGGCCATCTTTGCTCCAATGGAGCCTTGGCTGCGGGAGGGGAAGAGAGAGACAGAGAGGAAGGAGGGGGGGGGTGGAGAAGCAGATGGGCGCTTCTCCTATGTGCCCTGGCCGGGAATCGAACCCGGGTCCCCCGCACTCCAGGCCAACGCTCTACCGCTGAGCCAACCGGCCAGGGCCCTCCTCCCTTTTCTTACTGCAAGCAGTTGCCACTGTACTTGAAAGGGTGGTGATGGTCACAACTGTCTTTTCCTTGCTCTCAGGGACGGGGGTTGTCCTGCTTTATGCGTTTTTATGACGCATTCACTGGTTGATTCTGATGTGATCCCCGACCAGGGCTCACCCGGAACCCGGGGCTTACGGGGACAACACTGACCTGCCGCGCTGCTCTGGTCTGGGAATGGCTCCGCCCCCGGCAGCCGCTGGGAGGAGTGTGGTGGCGACAGGCGGAGGTGACGACTCTGCCCCTCTCTGCCCCTTCACCCCCTCCTGGCACGATCCCTTAGCCACCACGCTGCGCTCCTCTGGGTGCTCCTGGCTTTTAGGTGATTTGAGAGAAAAAGGGACAACTTGTTGGAGCTGCCTTCTTCCATTCTCCTGAGAGAGGGAGAGTCGGAGATCAGTAGGAGAAAGAAGAAAAAAGAGTATAATTCAGTTTTGAGAGCAGAATTGATTTTTTTTTTTTGGCTTCATTTTCTTTGAACACATTGCCCTGTTTCTAAACATGTATCCATGAAACCAGAAGTTGCAGGAAAACCTCTGCTTCCAAGAGCCCCACCCACACCTCCCCCGCCCCCCATGTCTGTGTGCACGCACCCACCCTGGTCTGCCTCCTCCTCCAGGCAGCCCCCCAGAATGCCTCTGCGGGTTTTACTGCGGTCCTAAAAAAACAACAGGCACTTGTCCTAGGCAAGTGCTGTGTTGTTGTTCACATTGAGAAAATAAACGTTGTCTATGGCTCCAGAAATTTCTTTCTCTGTCATTTTCACAGCAGTTTTCTCATTTGCATTTGCCTTGAAAGGGGGGAGATAGTTTTTACACAAAAGTAACATTTTGTTCTTAGTGGGGAAGAAGATAATTACCGTTTCACCTTCCTTCAGCTGGGTTTCTACAAAGTGATGCACCCCACCTTTGATAGAGGGGCTCCTTCGGTTTTTCCTGAGAACACGTTGGTGTAAAAGCAGCACTCAACGTGTCACAAAAATTGCTTTTCTGTTATTTGAGTGGACAAGGAGAGGGGAGGTACTTCACGTCACCATCGTGCCTGCCTGCTTTTCCGGCCAAGCGTCCGGCAGTGGTGTGGCGGCTGTAAACACTGTTCCCTCTACAGAAATGGGTGAACTTACCAAGCCGGGGGTGAGGTGGGACTTACTGGTTTTCCCATTTTCTTTCTGTAATATTCTTAGACCACTTAATTTGGATAAAAATATATTGGTTCTAATTTAATTCATTATTTAATATGACTTTTGTATTACGCTTAAACATACCGTAGTTTTCACTCTATAAGACGCACCTGACCGTAAGACACACCTAGGGTTTTAAGGAGAAAAATAAGAAAAAAAAGTATTCTGAACCCCATGGTGTGTTACTTAATAAAATACAGTATGTGTTTAAGCTTGCCTTCGTCTCCTGAAAAGTGTTTTTCTCCCTAGCCAAGGTGAAGGGGCGTGCGGTGCGTCTCGGCACCGGAATACACAAGTTCCGAGCAGGAACCTCCTCCCTCTCGTTCACTGTTCCCCTCCGGGAGCCTAGGAACAATGCCCGGCTGACACAGTATTCAGAAAAGCACTTGCTTAGTGAATGATTAAACGTTTCATGGCTTTGTGATGTTGTTTTTTTTAAGTTCACTCTGTAAGTTAAGCCGCCTTACGAATCACAGCATTCTGCTGCAGAGGGGGCTCAGTGGAATATAGTGCGTGAGCGACCCCTGTGGAGAGAAGGACGCTTGCTCTAAGAAGGGCAGGCAGGGGTCTTGGGGACTATCCCCTGCATACGACAGAGCCACTAAAAGGTCCCCCTCTTTCCCATCTCCCCAGGAGCACTCACGGTGGGCCTCGTGCGGCAGTGTCAGACAATCCACGGACGAGAACGGACGTGCATCCCACCGCGGCTACCCCCGGAGTGGGTCACCACCCTGTTTTTTATCATCTTGGGAATCATTTCATTGACTGTTACATGTGGTTTGCTGGTGGCTTCCCACTGGCGAAGAGAAGCTACAAAATATGCCCGATGGATAGCATTCACTGGAAGTAAGTAATCTGTTGTGCTCGGTCATTTGTCTAGGAGGCATGTGGTCTCTATGAGGGCAGCAAGAATTAGTGATAAGGGCTGCGTAACCACCAAGAGTGCCGCCTGCATGTGGCCGGCAGTACCCACATAGCCCCACATCGGTTCTTCAGAACCCCCACCAGACCAGGACCTCCAAAACCTTGCTTTGTATGAAATGCTATTTAAAAAATTTTTATTTTTTTTGCTCACACTGTGACATGAGTGTTCCAGGTCTGTGACTCGTAGCTGCCGCTAGCCTGAGTCTTTCCTCTTCTTGAAGGTATTGGTATCTTCTATCCAATAAAGATAAATCTAGACAAAAAAATATAACAAATGTAAATTTGGTACAGGTGCTGCTGTACTTTTTTATACCCCTGATTTTTAGTTTCTTCTGTCAGTTGTGTGTGACCATGGAAGAACCAACACATTTGATATTTAATAATTGTTTCTCAGCATTTCTCACTCCGTTCACTAATGCCCAGGGCTGTGACATATTTATATATGGCAGAATTGGCTTAATTTTAGAGCATGTGAGAGGCTTCTCCCAAGTTAAAACAAAAATGCACAAAGAAAAGTTATTTTTTGTGGTTCCACCTTCTTGCCTCTCTCTCTCTAAAGCTGCTTTGCCCCAGGTGATCCTTTTTTTTTTTTTTTTTTTTTTTTTTTTTTCCAGAAACAGAGAGGGATAGACAGGGACAGACAGACAGGAATGGAGAGATGAGAAGCATCAATCATCAGTTTTTCGTTGCGCATTGCGACACCTTAGTTGTTCATTGATTGCTTTCTCATATGTGCCTTGACCCCGGGGGCTCCAGCCAAGCCAGTGACCCCTTGCTCAAGCCAGCAACCTTGAGTCCAAGCTGGTGAGCTTTTGCTCAAACCAGATGAGCCCATGCTCAGGGTCTCGAACCTCGGTCCTCAGGATCCCAGTCCAACGCTCTATCCGCTGCGCCACCGCCCGGTCAGGCACCCCCAGGTGATTCCTAACCAATGTCTGGAAACAGACTTGGTTGTCACAAGTAGGGGATGCTCCTGACACCTCGTGAGTTGAGGCCAGGGATGCTGTACACACCCTGCACAGGACACGCACAGGACACACACAGGACATGCACAGGACACACACAGGACTGCCCACAGCAAAGACCTCTCTGGCCCCAAACAGCCACAGGGTCCTGTTGAGAACCCTGCTGTCAGGTGGAGTGACGGTGCTGACACCATCCTGTAGGGTTTAACTTTTTCTTCAGTGCCTGGACGTCATCTCAGGTGACAAGTTTTACAAAATGAATATTGTGCCCTATCCAGATGGCTCAGTTGGTTAGAGTGTCGGCCCAAGCACAGAGGTGGCCGGTCCGGTCCTGGTCAGGGCACAAACATGAACAGATTGGAGTTCTTGTCTCTCTCTCTCATCGCCTTCCTCTCGCTCTAAAATCAGTCAGTAAATGTTTGTAATGAAAGTTATAGCACAACTTATTTTCATTTAGAACTCAGGCTAGACGTAGGGTAACCCCACATGTCCCTGTTGGTGTCCAGCTCGGTCCTTAAGACCATAAGATAGGGGGTGTTAGTGCATGAGTCTCTGTCCCTCTCTCGGTGAGACTTGCTCTTAATGTATGTTTCTGGTTCTGTTGTTTTATTTTTTGTCTCTATATCCACCTTAACTTTAAGATTTAGTTCATAAAAAAATTAGGCACAAAATATCTACGTCCTTGTTAAGAAATGTGAGACAAAGTGGTGATCTCGTTTGAGGTCCAAGAGACCTCCCAGGACAGGGCTTTCCGAGATAGCAGGGTCCAGAGGCAGTCGTAGAGACAGTGCTGCCGCATTCAAGGGTATAGATGAGGAACTTAAAGAGAATCTCTACTCACAGGTACAATCATTTGTCCAGATAGAATTCTTTATGTAAAATCAAAGAAGGATGTTTCTGGATTTAGTTGAAATTAGGAATGTGTATGCTATGACTATGGAAAACTCTCTAACATAATTTAGCAAAGTAGTATGAGTCAAAGCAAGGATTAAGATGCTCACTGAGCCATTGTTTCTTGTGACCCAATACAGGGAGAGAACTAAGATTATCTTGTTTTTCTTTCCCTTCAATAGAAAATATTTAAGGATAGGTAGTTACCCAGCATTCAGTGTGTTTTTCCTTTAAAAAAAAATAATTTGGGGCCCTGGCCGGTTAGCTCAGTGGTAGAGCGTCGGCCTGGCGTGTGGGAGTCCCGGGTTCAATTTCCGGCCAGGGCACACAGGAGAAGTGCCCATCTGCTTCTCCACCCCTCCCCCTCTCCTTCCTCTCTGTCTCTCTCATCCCCTCTCACAGCCAAGGATCCACTGGAGCAAAGTTGGCCCGGGCGCTGGGGATGGCTCTGTGGCCTCTGCCTCAGGCGCTAGAATGGCTCTGATTGTGGCAGAGCGACGCCCCAGATGGGCAGAGCATCACCCCCTGGTGGGCGTGCCGGGTGGATCCCGGTCTGGCGCATGCGGGAGTCTGTCTGACTGCCTCCCCGTTTCCAACTTCAGGAAAAAAAATAATAATAATAATAAAAAATAATAATAATTTGGCCCTGACCAGTTGGCTCAGTGGTAGAGTGTCAGCCCAGTGTGTGGATGTCCGGGGTTCAATTCCCTGTCAGAGCACACAGGAGAAATGACCATCTGCTTCAGTTCTTCATCCACCCCTCTCTTCCCCTCTCACTTTTCTCTCTCCCCCCCACCACCCTCGCCCATAGCCGTAGCTCGATTGGTTCAAGTGATGGCCCCAGGCACTAAGGGTGGCTTCATGGCCTCAGCCTCAGGCACTAAAAATAGCTCAGTTATTTAGCAATGGAGCAGCCCACATGGGAAAAACATCACCCCATAGGGGACTTGCCAGGTGGAGCCTGGTCAGGGTGCATGTGGGACTCTGTCTCTCTGCTTCCTCTCCCTTCACTTAATAAAAAATAAAAATGGCCTGACCCGTGGTAGCTCAGTGGAAAAGCATTGACCTGGAACCCTGAGGTCACTGGTCAGAACCCTGGGCTTGCCCGGTCAAGGTACATATGGGAATTGATGCTTCTTGCCCCCTACCCCTTTTCTGTAAAAGGAATTTTAAAAAATAAAATAAATAATAAATAATCTAAGTTTTTAAAACAGTATACATATAATATAATTCAGAGTCTATGAAAGAGGCACTCAGTGAAGTGAGTGAGCAGTCTTATCTGTGCCCTGTCACTCAGCCAGGACCCTTTGCTGGAGGCAACCACTGTGCCTAGTTGTAGTGTTTCCTACCAGAGGTGTTCCGTGCATAAGAACATGTGTGTGTTGGGTGAGTATTCTGTACATGTGTGTTACTCTGTTTATATTATCCTGTACCTTGATTGTTTAGCTCAGGACTGTATCTTGGAGTTAATGTCACCTAAGGAAGCATAGTGCTGTGTTACTCTTAGCTTCCTTAAATACATAGGGTTTTTTGGGGGTGAGTGTTTGTTTAGCTTTGGGGGGATTATTTGTTTTTTAGCACAAAAGAGAGGAATGGAGAGAGATGAGAAGCATCAACTCGTAGCTGTGTCACTTCCGTTCATTGACTGCTTCCCATATGTGCCGTGACCAGGGTGGTGGGGCTCCAGCTGAGCCAGTGAGCCCGCACTCGAGCCGGTGACCTCGGCGTTTTGAACCCAGATCTCTAGTGTCCCGGGTTGACGCTCTTTCCACTGCACCACCGCCCATCAGGCAGATAGATCGTTTTTTTGACCCCAGGGCTAGTCCACTGGGCGAGCAGTCCTCACAGGGTCTGGTGTTTCCATTCAGGCCTGAAACTGCCCTGTTGTTGACCATCATCTCTATTGTATACATTTCTGTGCCAGCTAAGCTGTGATCTTGGTAAGAATGGGGGGTGACATTTTCCGCTGCACTTACACAGTGGGCGATGTCTCAGGAGAGCTAGCTGCACATGGTGGGCTGGCCCATGCGGGGAAGGTCGCAAAGACCTGTCTGTTTTTTGAAGCCTGACCCTCCCCGTTTCCTTTGCCGCCCTATTTGAATCCTCATCGGCCAGGGCACCTGGCGCCCAACGCGCAGTTGTGTCTTCATAGGTTTGCTTAGGACCCAGAACTTAATTGTAAAATGTTGACAAGATAGTATCATCAGTAATATTTAATATAGTAACTTCACAGGTCTGGTAGCTTAAAAGAAAAATCGTCTACCCATAGTAAATATCCCGGGAGAACCTGATTCTTTGGATTAAAAACCAAAATTAGACTGACTGAGAGTTCATTGCTTCCTTTAAATTTAATTAAGCTTTTCCTAACCAATTTGGAAAATAATTAAGTCTTATAAAATATTAAACTCTACTTTAAATATAGTCATTAAATGATTACTTTGTTATAATGGGTAGATTTTTATTTTACAATAGAAAATAAGAAAGTATAGAAATAAAGTTGGCACATCAATTAACAGAACAAACTGTAACATCTGCATATTTCTAAATTATTTTAGAAACATTGTTTTTGCTGTGGCCGCATAGCTCAGCCTGGAAGCACAGAGGTTGCTAGCTCAATCCCGGGTCAGGGCACATACGGGAACAGCTCAATGTTCCTATCTCTCTCTCTATCTCTCACTCTCTTCCTTCCTCTCTCTAAAATCAATAAAATAAACATTAAAAAAAGAAATATTGTTTTAAAAACTAATTGTATCCCATTGTTTTTATAGATTATCTGTAGATTGTTTCATTTTATTTACCAAACCATATTAAGGCATAAGAACCATTAGAACTCGGTGACACCTAGTACTATCAGTGGACATCAGCAGCAGTTCTGAAACTTACTGCTGACTTAACAACAGGAGCACCAGAAACTCTAACACTTAATTACGAGATTTTTCATTTGTTTTATTGTGATTATCCAAAAGAAGCCAAATTTGCTTTTATAACATGATCTGGTGTGGCTATTTGCCTGGGATGAAATAGACTGTGTCTGTAATACAAAATAATTCACCTAAATAGTGAAAAGCAAACAAGGTTGCTGGTGTATCTCTTGAGAACGTCCATCACTTGAGAAAATGTACTTGTTAATACATTTCTAGAGAGCTTTCCAGGAAAAGACTCCTGTTGGCTTTTTAAGAACTCTGTTAAATTGTGTTGATTGTCCAACACAAAAGTAATTCGGGGTAAGTGTCAGCCGATTTGTTTATCCAGGACTCGGCCCCTGTTCCCGGGGATAGGTCTAACTGAGGAAAGCTTTCTCATTCAGATAATAATGGAAAGCCTCAATTCTCTACAGACAACGAATATAGTAATCTGTCTTCACATTGCACTGAAATGCTTCTGCCTCCAAAGAAATGTGAAGGACTGCACATTAGACCAGTGTGCTTTCAAAGAACATACACTGTTTTCTTGGAAAAGCTGGCTTCTGCGTAGGTCACTAGCGTTCATTAAGAAGAGCATTCCTTTGGTAGCGTGCCGCTGGCTAAAACAGTGGCCTGTGCAATTACTTCTACGCAAACCATGGGTTTTCTGATATTTTTCTTGATACATTTTAGCAAATATTGGATTTCATTGTGTTTGTATACAAAACCCGCCCCCACTTGAACCTCTGTGTGTTCAGAAACCTGACAGAGGTTGGGTATTTTTGTTTGTCTGTTCTGACGTTGGTCCATAAGAAGTGACTACTGACGATTTGCTAATTATCCTGGAAGTCTGAGGCTTTTCCTGCCGTCTGACTGTGAATCAGAGTTGAGGCACCTGGTACTTCCGTGAACCTTTTCTCCTGTCCCCTCTAACTGATACCCACCGGGGGGGGGGGGGGGCAGAGACTCAGCAGAGTTACAGCCACGGTGGTGACGTGCACGGTTTCCTCAGCCCGTCTTGTCCACCTGGCGGGGCGCCAGGGACTCGGGGCCGGGTCATTCGCACTGCACTGCCGGTAAATACTGCCGGTACTTACTCCGTTTTCAGAAGGACCCAGAGGCCTAAGCTTACGTAGCCCCCAAGCCGTACGGCTAGAACTTAACCCTCAGTCCTGACTTGACACGGTCAAGAGTAAAATGTGCAGGTATTTAGTAGGATTAGGGGGCCTCTTTGAAGGCTAGTATTTGAAATTGTTGTAAAAGGCAAACCCAGATGTTACCGAATTTGCCCGTTAGGCTTTGAGGGTATTATGTGATCTGGGGTCTATGCACATCTTTGGACAGGTGGTTCACGTGGGAACAGTTTTGACCATGTTATCCAGCCACAAACCTTACAGTCTTCCTTTGTACCAGATTTTCATTGTTTTCCTGATCACCACGCCATGTTACTAATGTTGTGTTTTGGTTTGTTTTACAGTGATCCTTTTCTGTATGGCTGCCCTAATATTCCCGATAGGATTTTACATCAATGAAGTCGGAGGCCAGCCCTATAAGTTACCCAACAACACAGTTGTTGGGTCCTCTTACGTACTTTTTGTCTTATCGATTTTCTTTACCATCGTAGGGCTTCTGTTTGCTGGCAAAGTTTGTTTACCAGGCTGATGAATGTCTAAATTGCTTGACGTTTATGATTTTTATTTTTATTTTCGTTTTATTTTTATTTTTTTTAACTTTTGGAGGGTGGGTAAGACAAAAGGCCCGGCATCTGAGTCACCCTCGCCTTAGGAAGGTGCTCGAGATGAGACGGATGCCGGAAAGAAGAGAAATGCTTTGATTTGTTCTCACTGTGCACTTTGGATTTTTTTAAAAAGAAAGAAACGAGAGCCTTTTCCGTAACCAAATACAGACAGTCGTGACCACACCGCCTCAGCGTGGATTCAAGCAGTCGGTCGGCACTGTGATGGCAGCAGGGCGGGGCCGGGTGCTTTTCCACTGAGAAGCAGGCGGCCCTTGGTGACTCTGTCGCTCCGTTCCTAATGTCTAGTGGACTCAGTTGAGGGGGAAAAGTGTATTTATGAGTCATGGTGGACTAAGGGGTGCAAGAGAGTTTTCTGTGGGGCTGGCCCCACCTCCTGAGAGAGCGGTGTCCTGAGCATCCTGTCGCGGGCGGAGCCACGGCGCCCGCCCGGGTGGCCATTGCTCTGCCACATCAGGACCCCGGGAGATCAGACCCTGTTTGCTACGTGTATGTAACAGTTCTGAGATTCCCTACTCTCTGTGTACAAAGCAAACGAAACGAAGAAACACACAAAAGTCAAACACTAAGAAACATGTTGTGGGGAGGGGGGGAAATGTTCCTTATATTTATATAAATATATATATAATATATATATTTTGCTGATGCAGTATACAGTGTGTATATATGTGTGTGTGTATGTGTATGTGTATGTGTGTGTGTGTGTGTGTGTGTAAATTTATCTACACACACATGCCAGTAGCTCCCGGAAGAGAATTCTGAATGCTTTGCTAGCAAAACACTGTGGTGTGCAAACCTAGAACTCAATAGAAAAAAAACAAAAACAAAACAAAAAAAACCAGAACAAGCCATTTATCTGAAGGCTGCGTAGTGGAGAGAGTCTTCAGTTTACCTCATTCTTTGTAACAGCCCTTGATTTTAACAGGTTTTTTGTAATAGGTACAAACAATCCCATATCTTTCTAGGTGCAATTTTAAGTTAAGCTAAAATTCTTTATAGGGTTAATTTATTTGTATATGATAGTAGGAAGTCAGATCACGTCAAACCTTGTAACCTGGGGAGTTTGACGCTATTTAAATTATTGGCGACTGTTGTCTGTTGTACAGATTGTTTTTCTGCCGGCTCAGTCTTCTCCACTCCTAACGCGTTTTCTGTGTTGCAGCACACAACTTGGCATAGATACAAAAGTTCCGCTAGTAATATCAATTCAGAATATTTGGTTATTGAACAACACTGGTATTACTCTGCTATAAAAAATAATAATAATAAATCTAGGTTCTTTTCATCTCCAAGCATCGCTACATCTTTACCAAAAACCTGAGCAATACAGTATTTTCTTGACTTGCTGTATGCCTTGTTTGCTACAAGCTAACGGTTTTGCATTTCCTTTAAAGGGCTGTACTAAACCTGCAGCTTTCTGTTGTTGTTTTTTTCCCTAAAAGAACATAGCCCAGAGGAGCCTTGACCCCACAGGTGGTTGTGAGATACAGTGTTTCTCTTCTCCAGTCTCCACGCCCTCCTGTCAGTGCTGGGCTGCTTTTCCAGCCGGTCCCTGTAGAGTAGACTCTCCTGTTTGCAGTGTGGGGCAGGAGCACCCCTCGTGGCAGTGAAGCCCCGTTTTCCTTCTTTGTGGTGAAACGACAACCCAGATGCCCCTGCCCGGAGGGTCCCCCTTCATGTGAACAAAGGAACGCACTTTTTAAAAAACAAACCTAGATTATAAACCAGAGGACGATTTCCTTAGAGATGGGGCTGCCCCCTCAGATGTTCAGAGTAGGGAAGGGAGGGACCTGGTGTTTCCCACACCAGCTCTTTTCAAGTTCACGCCCGTTAGGTCCGCAGTGTTTTATGGTGGCCGACACCCGTGGTCTTGTGGCTCCCTCTGGGTGGGGCCGTGGGGGCCACCGGCCGGTGCTTCCTTGAGTTCCACGCTTTTCCTTCCCAGGGTCAAAGAAACCTAGAAAGATGCTTGAAGGGACTGTTTTCCCCCAAGTGTTGCAATGTCTAGTCGGTTCTAAGAACAACCCTGGACTTGCTCCGTGGGCATTTGGGATTGCCGTTCCCCGGGGGGGGGGGGGGGGGTGACTGAGGTCCTCCGTCACACGGGTCACTTTGAAAGAAGGAAAGCTCTCATTGTCACTATCATACCACTGAGATGAAGTGTTAGCAAAGCATGGTTCAGATTACTTTACATGACCAAGAGCTTTTCTCTTCTAAAAGATGAATTTTATTGTAAATAGTTTCTCAGAATATTTTTTAACTGGATCGTGAGCACGGGGAGAGAACGGTTCCGAGCTGCTAAGAGTACCCCGCTGTTCACGCCTTGCCCTGACAGTGGTATTGCAGGATGACAGGACGTAGGGTTTTATTTGTACCTGTTACCCAGACGATTCCGTTGTCTCTACTCCCGTCACCGTCTCGGAGATCCAGTGCACAAAGGTCTGATGGGGGGAACTCCCTCTAACCAGTCAGCACCCCAGCCCAGGGTCAAAGCCGTCCCATCCAGTCGTGTGTGAGTCAAATCTGTGCTCCTTCCAGACCAAACGCTGACGTGGACTCATTCGTATCAGATTCTGTACCCCCTACAAGTGAAAAGAGAGACAACCGGCAGGAAATCCACTATAAGTACTATAGATAGTACAGTATTAATTTATAACAGGAAACCATAGCTGTAAACTGTATATAAAACACTGTCTGTTGGGTGCAATCATTTGTCACACTTTTATCTGTTACATTGTTTTGAGAGTGTGTACCTAAGAACATCACCTTAAAATCTGCTGAAAACTAGTGATAGGTTTTATTTAATTAATTTCAAAAAAAAAAATTTTTTTTGGAGCTCCTATTAAAATATGCCCTAAACGTCCATAAACGTAGAAATTTTTTAGTTCTTTAAAAGCAAACATTTCAGTATGATTCTTCCCAAAGGTAACCCATGTCCTGTGTTGTTAATGTGTTGAATGTGATGTCTGACTCTTCTACTTCTTATAAACTTATTTTCTGTTCCGTTTGTTTTGTTTTGGAAACACAGCGCTTCGTTTTTGTTTCTGGTTTTTCCTTTTTAATGTTCTAGATGACCAAAAAGCTTTGGTATCCCCACGTGATGTTCTATGAATTCACTGTTTCATCTCTTTAAGTGGAAAGTCGTCCTGGTGACACGCAGTCTGTTGATTGAGAGGAGAGCCCGAGAAGGTGTTACAGACTTACTCTCGATTTCCTCTTTGCTGTTATTTTGCCTTGTGGGCTTTGTGGGAAGAACATGTTACATTTATTTTGTCTTTATTAAAAAGACTACTGGCCACAGTTGCTCTGACTGTAGTAACTTTGATCCACCCACTCCCATTTTCTTCTCAAGATTAAATTTACACTCACAAAACAAAGCAGTAAGCTGTCTTTTCAGAGCTGATTTTTGAAGGATAAAACTATATGAAGGGAAGAAGGGGCCTGCGTGGGTTGGATTCCTTACGCAGGACTTACTCGTCCTATTGCCTCGAGAGCTTTTGAAGTTTGTGATCAAGGTCTGTATATTACCCCAAACTTTATTAAGAATTGTTTTCTAATTGGTTATAACATTTTCAATTAATAGTTTCAGAACAAATTGTTAATACAAACTGTATAAAATGAACATAATTTTCTTCACTTGTATTTTTGTTATCGAGCAAGTTTATCAAAATAAATTGTCTACTAAATAAACTAAAAAGCCTTCTATTACTTTGAAATAAGCTTTGATTTTCTTTATTTTTATTTTTTTAGTGAGAGACAGAGGCAGGAAGGGAGAGAAATGAGAAGCATCAACTCATAGTTGTGGCACCTTAGTTGTTCACTGATTGCTTTCTCATATGTACCTTGACCGGGAGCTCCAGCCAAGCCAGTGACCCCTTGCTCAAGCCAGCGACCTCGGGATCATGTCTTGGAGCCCACACTCAAGCTGGTGACCACGGGGTTTCAAACCTGGGACCTCAACATCCCCGGTCAATGTTCTATTCACTGCGCCACCACCAATCAGGCTAAAATAAATATATCAGAATTGATTTCTTAGCGAGGTTCTGCATCTTCACACAGCGACGCTTCCGTGCCTTCTGGTTTGGCTCTGTTGCTAGCATCATGCCCCAGGGAAGGTCTCCCCTCCCGTCTTCCATTGCCACTAGGGGTTCCCCCCTGGGGACGAGGTGCCATCAGCATTCCAGAATGTGGACTCATCCATGTTCACCCACTAGAAAGAGTCACTCAAGAATAGACCGTGAGAGTCACTCAGCAAGAATAGACCGTGGACAAGCGCCTCTGTCTTGGGAGCTGTTTACTTTTTTTTTTTTTTTCCTTTGGCCAGAAAAAGGCCTGCGCGGTATGGAACAGGCGGCACAGAGATTAAGGACAGGTGCACGAATAATTAGAAGCCGTGAATGTAAGAGATCTCCAATCAGTTCCCAGCTTTTTTGGCGATAGTTAAATTGGTGAGGGTGTTAACACCGAAAGTCCCTTCAGGAGGCTAATTCAGTGGGTTCTGTGGCCTGGCCACAGCGGAGAAGAAGAACGGTTTCTTCTTCCTTAGGGAGGGAGATTCCTGTGCCCTCACAGCCGCCCTCAGTTCTCAGAGTGGTCAGACCCGAGCATTAGCGTCCTAAAAACTCAATGTCCAGCCACGGATGAAAGTGGATGTGCTTGGGGAGGTCTCCACAAGCACACGCTCACTCAGACGGAAAAGACTTCCCTGACGTAGCTACGGTTTCGAACAGGGAGTCTCGGAGGAAAGAACTGAGAGGAAGGCTGGAGGCAGGGGACTTACTGCACCGAGTGCCAAGTGGGTGGAAGTCGGAGCTCCTGGTTCTTTCTCGGAGGGGAGGGGAAAGGAGCGGTCCTTGCCGACTTCTAACTCCTTCCGGGTTTTCAGCACCAAAATGTAAGGTATTTTTCCCCGCCAAGAAGGAAGGAAGAGGCTAGAGCCACAAAGTGTGGAATAGCAAAAGGCTTTATTGAGTACAGAGCGCACATCCCGCCTGGCAAGGTTCCCTGGCCCCGAGGAAAAAAAGCTGGAGGAGATGGAGGCTAGGGAAGTTGCCGGGCGCTGTTTTCCGAACTGGAGGGAACAGTCAAGGCTCCCAGAGCCGGCTGTGCGCTCTCTTTCTCTCTCTCTCTCTCTCTCTCTCTCTCTCTCTCTCTCTCAGGGGCCCTGAGCCCCACGCCCGGCCATGCTTGCTCTCTCTCTCTCTCTCAGTGGCCCTGAGCCCCACGCCCGGCCGTGCTCTCTCTCTCTCTCTCTCTCTCTCTCTCTCTCTCTCAGCGGCCCTGAGCCCCACGCCCGGCCGTTCTCTCTCTCTCTCTCTCTCTCTCTCTCTCAGTGACCCTGAGCCCCACGCCCGGCCGTGCTCGCTCGCTCTCTCTCTCAGTGGCCCTGAGCCCCACGCCCGGCCGTTCTCTCTCTCTCTCTCTCTCTCTCTCTCTCTCTCTCAGCGGCCCTGAGCCCCACGCTCTCTCTCTCTCTCTCTCAGCGGCCCTGAGCCCCACGCTCTCTCTCTCTCTCTCTCAGCGGCCCTGAGCCCCACGCTCTCTCTCTCTCTCTCAGTGGCCCTGAGCCCCACGCCCGGCCGTGCTCGCTCGCTCTCTCTCTCTCAGTGGCCCTGAACCCCACGCCTGGCCGTGCTCTCTCTCTCTCTCTCTCTCTCTCTCTCAGCGGCCCTGAGCCCCACGCCCAGCCGTGCTCTCTCTCTCTCTCTCTCTCAGTGGCCCTGAACCCCACGCCTGGCCGTGCTCTCTCTCTCTCTCTCTCTCTCTCTCAGTGGCTCTGAGCCCCACGCCCGGCCGTGCTCTCTCTCTCTCTCTCTCTCTCTCTCTCAGTGGCCCTGAGCCCCACGCCCGGCCGTGCTCACTCTCTCTCTCTCTCAGTGGCCCTGAGCCCCATGCCCGGCCGTTCTCTCTCTCTCTCTCTCTCTCTCTCTCTCTCAGTGGCCCTGAGCCCCACGCCCGTCCACGCTGTCCTCAGTCTTCTGTCTCTGTTTCAGGGACAGCCCGATGGACCTTCACTTACTAAGATTTAACCCTTAGAGTAGCACGAACGTTCATGTACGTCCTCGTGCCTCCTGACCGTCCAGAGTACAATCGTACAAATATTTTATTTTAAAACTGTGTAAGGCAACATTAAAAAAGGCAAATGTGTGTTCTTCTTGTTTCCATAAATTGGTCATCAAACAAACATGATTTTAAGTTAATAAAACTGGAACTAATTTTATTTTTAAAAAAACAAACAAAAACTCACTCCCGGGGGCCAGCGAGCATGAAAAAAACTCACTACTTAAAAGGTTAGAATTTGGATTGAAAGGGTGCTAGAGACTCTCATGTCTAGACTTGATCGTGGGCTCTCTCCGCTTTCCTATAGCTCTGGGGGGCTGGCCTGGATGAGCCCCGTCACACGATAGGTGATGGCCAAGCAAAACACTACTTACCCTTTGCTGTTGTCTCTTCTTTCTGTGACCTTTCTAGGAGCCTCTGGGGAGTTGGGAAATTAAGACAAGATTGGGTTTGGACTTCTCTGGAGTTCTGGATCTTAAAAGGCATGTCTTAGGGTGACCAATGGGGCAGTTTTCCCTAAGACCAAGGTGTTTCCTGGGACAGGAAGGAGGCTTTCAGTGCTATAGCTGAGAAAGTCCCAGGTAAACGGGATGATCTGTTCACCCTATCTTTGCACCATCCAAACCTTGCCCTGCCTTACAGGACGGATTAGAGGTACAAGAAGACATTTTTTTTTCCCTATAAACCTATTAACAAATAGGTCGACTGGGAATTTTTGGGTTTTTTTATTTTATTTATTTATTTATTCATTTTAGAGAGGAGAGGGAGAGACAGAGAGAGAGAGAGAGAGAAGGGGGGAGGAGCTGGAAGCATCAACTCCCATATGTGCCTTGACCAGGCAAGCCCAGGGTTTCAAACCAGCGACCTCAGCATTTCCAGGTCGACGCTTTATCCACTGCGCCACCACAGGTCAGGCATCGGCTGGGAATTTTAATGGTAAACTTGCACTGAACAAAGTTGAGGCAGCACTTTTTCCTTCTCTTGGGTAATGCCTTCTTTAAAAAAAAAAGGCAACAAACAGGCTCTCAAAGCAATAATACGGGTTCAGAACTACTTCACTGTGGCATGGTCTTCCATCAGTTAATTCCATTCTCAGCACTGTCTGAGAAGACGATAGAAAGAAAACAACACCAAGACGAGAGGTATGGGGGTTCCTTGTGTGCCAGGTCCACTCCTGTGGGTCACAGTGACCCGGCAGGAAATGAAGGTAGTTACATATAAGTGGTAAGATAGAAAGCATACCGCTGTTATCACGTTGCAGAATTCTGGTTCTTTTCCCAGCAGAAGAAAATCCTGAGATGACATTTTCAGGCACATTCAAGGTTTCTACCGATCGGGCCCAGTTTTCCACAGACTAAGACTTGTTAGGAAGGACCGACAGGCATCAGGGCAGGAAAACGGGAGGGGGGAGAAAGGGGGTCTTATCTCACCCACTGGAGGAGGGGGTCAGCGGTCACACGGTCTGCCAGGACAGAATCACCAGATGTCCAGACGGCCTTGGAACTTACAGTTAAAAAGTATAATATATGGACTCTAAGACCCCAGCAGGTAGTGGAGCTCAGACGAGCGGAGTTGCCCACTTGTGTCTTGTGCCAAGTGCACAGCTTTGCTAAATAAACCGCTTGCTTTGCTTGAACACCACACCCTGTCTCTCGCCTGAATTCTTTCTCACCTGAGAAGCCCCCCTTGGACCTGAGTTTTCTCCGGTGACCCATTTCCGGTGCCGTGAAGTGGATCAGGGACCGTTTTTATGCACCATTGGGTTCGCCAGCATCATCCTTCTGGAGTTGGGCATTATCACAGTGAGTTGATTCCCTTCCAGGAACTTTTCTGCTTCTGTTTTGTTGCTGTTCTGTGCACAACCAGAGAGGTGAATGAGAGCGATTGAAGTGGACGTGTTGTGCAGAGCTGTGTTCCCTGGCAGAAATCATCATTGCAAGTTCTCGAGTTCGCTGGGGCGCTGGAGACGGAAGAGGCTCTGTCTCCCTCCGGTCAGGGCTCCGGATGTTTCCACGTGAGTGAGAACCCAGCAGAGCCGTCTGGGATGATTGCCGAGACGCGGAAGGGGCCTCCCAGGCATCTCCGTGTCGCTTGTAACTAGTTACTCTGGCCCGTCCGGGCACACACACCTAAGGACTGGTCATCCAGCCCCCCCGAGCCCTGCAGGGTGTCACAGACATTGAGGAGAGACACTGGGATGTGACACGGAAGGGAGTGCGGGGTGACCAGGGGGGTGACGGCCTCCGGGAGCCCTGCTCACAGACCGCACACTGAGACCCCTCACGCTAAATCCCCAGCCCCTCTGTCTGTGGAACAGGACCTCCAGAAAGGTCAGTTTAAGCCGCAGATCGGCTGCTGAGTGGCTGCACCTCTCCTCCCCGCTGGGCTTTTGGCAGCTCCGTCTGCACTTGTGTGCACCTTGTACAACGTGCAGGCAGGGGTCCGGTGGTGTGTGTCGGGGTGCAGAGAGGGGACCTCGACAGGGACCTCATGTATTTCTGAGATATTGCCCAAGTTTGGATAAGGAGATTCTCCCTTTAGTTTGCCTGTATCTGCCCTCTCGGGGGCAAACATTGGGCAGAGACCATCACCAGACAACACTTCTTGACAGTTCATGTAGGCCCGAGCAGCAGTAAGTCACAGTAAGGATTAAGAACTTGCCCTCTCGGCCCTGGCCGGTTGGCTCAGCGGTAGAGCGTCAGCCCAGCATGTGGAAGTCCCGGGTTCAACTCCCGGTCAGGTCGCACAGGAGAAGTGCCTATCTGCTTCTTTACTGCACTCTCTCTCCCTTCTTTCTCTTCTCCTCCTGCAGCCATGACTCAATTGGAGCAAGTTGGCCCCGGTCACTGAGGATGGCTCCGTGGCCTCCACCTCAGGCACTAAGAAGAGCTCAGTTGTTGAGCAACAGAGCAATGCCCCTGATGGGCAGAGCAGCACCCCCTAGTGGGTTTGCTGGATGGATCCAGGCCGGGGTGCATGTGGGGGAAGTGTGTCTCTCTGCCCCCCCCTCACTGAATAAAACAAACAGAATTTGCCCCCTGTCCCTGAGCAGGGACGGATTCTAGAAGATTTTTCTCTTTGGCCCCTCTAGTACCACTCGTGTGAGTTTTCTGGTTCCTTTCTTCTCTCCTACTTCAAATAGTTTCCAATTTAAATCCAGAATCTCCCTCAGCACCCACTTGGAGCAGCTTTGCAATGTTGCCTAGTGACGGCCCCAGCAGCGTCCTCGGAGAGCCCATTAGTTCCGGAGGCTGAAACCGCTCGCTGGCCTCCTGCATGCGGTCCAGCCAGACAAGCCAGGGCCAGGAAGATTTATAGTAAACTAATTAAACATTAATAAAAAAAAAACACCTCAGCCTGACCTGTGGTGGCGCAGTGAATAAAGCGTCGACCTGGAAATGCTGAGGTCACCGGTTCGAAACCCTGGGCTTGCCTGGTCAAGGCACATATGGGAGTTGATGCTTCCAGCTCCTCCCCCCTTCTCTCTCTCTCTCTCTCTCTCTCTCTCTCTCTCTCTGTCTCTCCCTCTCCTCTCTAAAATGAATAAAAAATAAATTAAAAAAAAAACCTCCACAAAACTAAACTGAAGACAATGCAGGGAACAGATAGTTTCCTTCCTATACCAATTAGTGGAAATGAAGTCATTCCAATTTCTACGTCAACAAGACATCCGGCAAAAACCAGAAGTTACCTATGTTTTAGTAGGACTGTTGTTTGCTTAGGACGAGTGGGCGTCCAGAGGAAGTTAAGATTCCTTCTCAAGCCCTTCTGCAGGAGAGCTGGAGCCGCAGGTCAAGGAGGTGGGTCTCCGTCGTGAGAACCAGGATGCGAGGGAGCCGCCAGGTGCTGGGCTGGGGTCCAGGGTTGGACAGGAAGGACAGCTAATTTGGGAACCCCATGTCTAAGAGGGGACGTCCTCTCCAAGCGGCACAGGAAACGGGAGAGAAACGGGTGACACTCGGTCTCACCATCTCCTCTGTTCTTTTTCAGATGGGAAGTCAAGACTCAGTGCCACAGGATATGCCTCTGGGTGCAACCTTTTTGTATTTTTCTGAAGCTGGAAACGGGGAGAGACAGTCAGACAGACTCCCGCATGCGCTCGACCGGGATCCACCCGGCACGCCCAACAGGGGCGATGCTCTGCCCCTCTGGGGTGTCACTCTGTTGCGACCAGAGCAACTCTAGCGCGTGGGGCAGAGGCCAAGGAGCCATCCCCAGCGCCCGGGCCATCTTTGCTCCAATGGAGCCTTGGCTGCGGGAGGGGAAGAGAGAGACAGAGAGGAAGGAGGGGGGGTGGAGAAGCAAATGAGCGCTTCTCCTATGTGCCCTGGCCGGGAATTGAACCCGGGTCCCCTGCACGCCAGGCTGATGCTCTACTGCTGAGCCAACTGGCCAGGGCCTGGTGCAACCATTTTAAAAAAAATTTTTAGCGAGCGAGAGAGAGAGAGATGGAGGGACATACAGACAGGAAGGCGAGAGATGAGAAGCATCAGTTCTTCATTGCGGCACCTTAACTGTTCATTGATTGCTTTCTTATATGTGCCTTGACTGGGGGGTTACAGCAAAGCGAGTGACCCCTTGCTCAAACCAGCGATCTTTGGGCTTCCAGCCAGTGACCAAGAGGTCATGTGTATGATCCCACGCTCAAGCTGGTGACCTCAGAATTTCGAACCTGGGTCCTCAGCATGGATGCATCCTTAAGAATTCAAATAAATTTACCTGACCAGGTGATGGCGCAGTGGATAGAGCGTCAGACTGGGATGCAGAGGACCCAGGTGTGAGACCCCGAGGTTGCCAGCTTGAGCGTGGGCTCATCTGACTTGAGCAAAAAGCTCACCCACTTAGACCCAAGGTTGCTGGCTCCAGCAAGGGGTTACTCGGTCTGCTGAAGGCCCATGGTCAAGGCACATATGAGAAAGCAATCAATGAACAACTAAGGTGTCGCAATGTGCAACGAAAAACTAATGATTGATGCTTCTCATCTCTTTCCGTTCCTGTCTGTCTGTCCCTGTCTATCCCTCTCTCTGTCTCTCTGTCTCTGTAAAAAAAAAAAAAAAATTCAAATAAATTTGACCCACAAACCTTAAAAAACGAAAAGAATTAATATTCTGGAATACAGCATGGCCTCAATATAAATTAGGGAATGGGGAGATTTGGCCTAAAAACGGTACTTCAAATTATAACATTACCTGACAACTAGCTCTGTTTAGTAGGAGACGAGGAGGCCGTCTACACACGAAACTGGGAAAGCGAAGCGGACTCGGGCTTCTCTGTGGCCGCTCTGCCCATACAGAGACGAGGACCCAGTGGGTGGACAGTGTGTCTTTCATTTCAACTGGCAGCCCCTTGAGAAGGAGGAGGAGCCAGTCCTGCCTGACAGAGCTGCCTCCACCCTCTCCTGGGGCTGGTGGGTTCCACGGGGCTCAGGGGCTGTCAACAACGGCGTGAGGGGGAAAGAAGGGAAAGGTGTCCGAGCCATTGGTCACAGAGCAGGTGTGGGCATATGTCTCCTCTGCAGGTGGTTCTGACGTAACCCAGGCCTACTCAGCACGATCCTGCCCGCTGTCCCTGGTCTATCTCCAAGGCAGTGGGGGCAGAGAAATGCCTTTCACTTCAGAAAAACACAAAATAAACATGAATAAATAAAGACACTGACTCTAAACGTGCATTTCTAATATTACATGCTCATGCAGCTATTTGGAAAAACAGAGAAGATCTAAACTCGGCAACGATGACCAAGAAAATACGGACCTTAGGTTTTGTGACTCCCCCAAATGACTGTGTAATTCATCACAGGGGCCACCAGAGAAAGAATAAATAAAATTGCATCAAAAAGTTGTTTTGCTGACCACACTGCTGAAAAATCAGCTACAACAAGGAAACCAGGGATCAGGTTTTAATACCCACAAGGCTTACGTCAGTTTGTATCTTAGTATACAGAAAAGGAGAATGAAAGGGTTCAGCTATGTGGATATACTGGAAATGATACAAAACAGGACCTTATCCACCTTCCTCCAAAAATACACAATAAGAGATCATCAAGGACTTACATAAATATAAAGCCAGACAACTCCAAGCTCAGGCCAAACAGAGATAGAATTCCTAGTTTGGCGTCTAGTCCGAGAGCTCTTATACCGCTCTTCCAGCCTCTCCGAACCTTCCGGTTTTTCCTGCTGCTTCCACGGACCTTGAGTTCTCAATACCCTTGTCTGTCTGTACCTTCCAGGCTGGACACAGCTCACCTACAAATGGCCATCTGGCCAGAATACGTAAACATTCCTCTCAACACTCTAGATCAGGGGTAGTCAACCTTTTCATACCTACCGCCCACTTTTGTATCTCTGTTAGTAATAACATTTTCTAACCGCCCACCGGTTCCACAGTCATGGTGATTTATAAAGTAGGGAAGTAACTTTATACAATTTATAAAGCAGAGTGACAGCAAGTGAAAGCATAGAATAATAATTACTTACCAAGTACTTTATGTTGGATTTTCACTAAGTTTGGCAGAATCAATCTTTATAAAACAACTGACTGTAGTGAAATCTATCTTTTTATTTATACTTTGGTTGCTCCGCTACCGCCCACCATGAAAGCTGGAGCGCCCCCTAGTGGACGGGAGGGACCAGGTTGACCACCACTGCTCTAGATCATCAGTTGAAGACCAGTTCAAACAGCTATTGCACTGGGACCACTGTCCCAGGCCTGTTGGCCAAAGTCGTTCTCTCCTGTGCTGAGTTGGTCAGGCTGCTGACAGATTCCGTCCAGAGCCCTGACCCTCACCTGCCCCGACAGGGAAGAGCGGTGCCATCCCAGAACCAACTCCATGTCCTCACTCAACAGAGGGGTAGAGGCAGAAGACTGACTGGCCATCAACCTTCAATGCCCCAAAAGCATCTGGACAGTATCACTTTCTGCGGGGGGGGGGGGGGGGGAGTGTTAGGAAGGACAGACAGGCACCAGGGCAGGAAAGGGGAGAGGGGAACAAAGGGGTTTTTATCTCACCCGCTGAAGGAGGGGCGGGGTCAGCGGTCACACAGTCTGCCAGGACAGGATCGCCAGATGTCCAGACGGCCTTGAAACACTGTACGTTGGTCAGAGTATCAGTGAAAGGGAATCCTGGAACTTCCAGCTAAAAAGTATATGGACTCTAAGACCCCAACAGGTAACGGTGCTCAGACGAGCTGAGTTGCCCACTTGTGTCTTGTGCCAGGTGCACAGCTTTGCTTAATAAACTGCTCGCTCTGCCTGAACACTGCACCCTGTCTCTCGCCTGAATTCTGTCTCACCTGAGAAGACCCCTTGGACCTGGGCTTTCTCCAGTGACAAGACCACTCAAGATTCAATTTCCAGAAGAAATTTCTCATGAGACTTCAAAAATTTCAAAGCCTTTCCATTCTCCAGATGAAGAAATCAGGGACTCAGAAAGGTCCCAGAGCCACACAACCAGGTCTCTGCGGAGCGCTCAGCACAGGAGGGAACGTCTTCGGCCAGCAGGCTTTGGACAGTGTGATTCCAATTCAATAGCTATTTGAACTGGTCTTCAACTAATCATCTCCTTCCATCATTTCTTTATTTGAGTTTCTTGTCATTCCCACTGTCTACAGCAGTGCTGGTCAACCTGGTCCCTACCGCCCACTGGTGATGGTTAACCTGGTCCCTACCTCCTACTAGTGGTGGTCAACCTGGTCCCTCCCGCCCACTGGTGGGTGTTCCAGCTTTCATAGTGGGCGGTAGCGGAGCAACCAAAGTATAAATAAAAAGATAGATTTCACTATAGTCAGTTGTTTTATAAAGATTTATTCTGCTAAACTTAGCGAAAATCTGACATAAAGTACTTGGTAAGTAATTATTATTATATGTTTTAACTTGCCGTAACTCAGCTTTATACATTTTATAAAGTAAAGTGACTTCCCTACTTTATACATCACCATGACTGTGGAACCGGTGGGCGGTTAGACAATTTTACTACTAGCAGAGATACAGAAGTGGGCGGTAGGTATAAAAAGGTTGACTACCCCTGGTTTAAAGGATAGAGCCCAAATTCCATCGTGGGCACAGGGATCGAAGACCTTCCCTTGTCTGGCTTCAGGCTGTCTCCTCAGTCCTGAGTCTCACCGTCCTCTCTTCATTGACAAACCAGCCTGTCCCTCTGCAGTGCCCCCTAATTCCTCCCATATTTGCAAATCTATTGAAAATGTGGTGGCTTTGTTTTTCTTCCGCACACACCTCTGTAACAGAACTTACTAGGAGGAGGTAGACAGCCTGCATTCAAGTCTCAGTTCCACAACTCTAGCTGTGTGACCCTTAACTGAATCCATCACGTGGCCTCCCGGAGCCTTGCGTTTTCTCATCTGATGGGGCTCCTACTACCTAAACCGTAGGGTTATTGTTGGTTTAAATTAGATAAAGTCTGGAAAGTGCATCCTGACCAGGCGGTGGCGCAGTGGATAGAGCGTCAGACTGGGATGTGGAGGACCCAGGTTTGAAACTCCGAAGTCACCGGCTTGAGCGCAGGCTCTTCAGCTTGAGCGTGGGATCATAGACATGACCCCAAGATCACTGGCTTGAGCCCAAAGGTCGCTGGGTTGAAGCCCAAGGTTGCTGGCTTGAGCAAGGGGTCACTTACTCGGCTGGAGCCCCCCGGTTAAGGCACATATGAGAGCAAACAATGAACAACTAAGGTGCCACAACAAAGAATTGGTGCTTCTCATCTCTCTCCCTTCTTGTCTATCTGTCCCTATCTGTCCCTCTCTCTGTCTCTATCACACACACACACACACACACACACACACACAAAACAAGTATGGAAAATGCCGGGCACAGCCTGACTGATGGTGGCTCAGTGGGAAGAGCGTCAACCTGGGACACTGAGGACCCGGGTTCAAAATCCCAAGGTTGCCGGCTTGAGCACGAGATCATCAACATGACCCCATGGTCGCTGGCTTGAGCCCCAAGGTCACTGCCTTGAGTCCAAAGTCTCTGGCCCCACCGCCTGCCCCCTCAAGGCACATGTGAGAAGCAATCAACAAACCGCTAAAATGATGCAACTATGAGTTGAAGCCTCTCATCCCTTCCCCTTCCTCTCTCTTTCTCTCTCTCTCTCTAAAAAAAAAAGAAAAAGAAAAAGAAAAAGTGCCTCGCACATAGTAAGGACTCAAATGTCAGTGCCGTCGTTACCAAATACTTGTAACTAGATTACAAACTCTTAACTGCAAGAATGTGGCTCTCTCGTGTTCTCTAGAGACCTGGCACAGTGCCTGACTCCGGGATCGAACGATCATAACTCAATCCGGGGCTAGGTTATACAGGAAAAGTAAGAAACCCGTTCCTGCAGATCTGAAACACCCCAGTCACCTGTCTCCCAGAGCACCTCAGCGGACGTCTCCCCGAGAGCAGAGCCTCGCCCAGACCTGCCAGTGTGCTTCCTCCGTTGCTGAGTCTCTGACGAGGGAACAGGCCAGTTTCACGAGCCTCCTTAGGGTTTTCCTGTAAACCTGAGACACTGACTCCAAGCTCACAGAGTTCTGGTCTTGCAGCACAGAGGACGGGATGGAGGTGGACGCCCGTGGGTTCCGGGACGACTCCGGAGGCTCCCCCGAGCCGGTGGGTGCTTCTTTATTTTGAAGTCATACAGATGTTTTTGTAAAGACGTGGTTTCTGCCAAAATGGTTTAAATTATGTTTTTGCTCAAAGGAATGGACTCAAAAATGTATCCCGTTTTCGATGCCGTTATCCCCAACTTGTATTTTATTTTATTTTATTTTTGGGGCTTTAGTAAATATCGTCGACATGCTTGGTCACTAATACAAATCTCTATCCCCGCTTATTATCCGTGAGGACACGTCAGTCAAATTAAGGCTGTGTCCTGACTTGGCCACGCTTTCTGTTGGCTACATATTTAATGTAATAGTCTGAGACAATTTAAGTCTTTTCCTAAATTGAAAAAAAAAGTATAAAAACTCATTCCTTTACCCTGCTTTGTTCTCTGTGGCAAAATACAAAGGCATTTCATCGAAGAACCAGTCCAGGAAGCCCTTTCCGTTACCCACCGTGAGTCCACTGTCCACCCTCTGGGGGAGGGAAGTAACCCCACTCCTGTGAGGGCTGTGACTCCCTTGCCTTCGACAGAGGTCACAGGTGAGGTCAGTGAGCAGGAAACGGATGTGCTCAGTACACCTCACTTCTGTGTTCTCGTCCTAAGTGATGCTGTGGAGAAGGACAGTACCTTGGTCCTTCCTCAGCAGGACAGAAGGACTTTTTTAGGGTTAACATGTCTGCAATTATTATTATTATTATTTTGCAAGAGAGAGAGACAGAGACAGACAGACAGGCAGGAAAGGAGAGAGATAAGAGGCAGCAACTTGTAGTTGCGGCACCTTAGTCCAGGGGTCCCCAAACTTTTTACACGGGGGGCCAGTTCACTGTCCCTCAGACCGTTGGAGGGCTGGACTATAAAAAAAAAACTATGAACAAATCCCTATGCACACTGCACATATCTTATTTTAAAGTAAAGAAAGAAAACGGGAATAAATACAATATTTAAAATAAAGAACAAGTAAATTTAAATCCACAAACTGACCAGTATTTCAATGGGAACTATGCTCCTCTCACTGACCACCAATGAAAGAGGTGTCCCTTCCGGAAGTGCGGCAGGGGGCTGCCCGTGGGCCATAGTTTGGGGACCCCTGCCTTAGTTGTTCACTGATTGCTTTCTCATATGTGCCTTAACTGGAGGAGCTCCAGCTGAGCCTGTGACCCCCTTGTGCAAGCCAGCGACCTTGGGCTCAAGTCAGTGACCTTGGGCTCAAGCCAGCGACCTTGGGCTCAAGCCAGCGACCATCAGGTCATGTCCATGATGCCACGCTCAAGCCGGCGACCTCGGGGTTTCGAACCTGGGACCTCAGCATCCCAGGTTGACCCCTCTATCCACTGCACCACCAGCAGCCAGGCTGTAATGATCTTTTAATGAGTCTAAGGGAGTCCAGTTTCCTCCCCATCCATCCACCTTCCAGACGGGACTGTTGCTGACAGTTACTAGGTATGTATCCCGTTCAGTTGTTTTCATAAAAGCAAGGTCATTAGGTGTATCTGCCGCTGCTGTCTTTTCCTTTTTTCCTTTTTTTTTTTCTTTTTTTTTTTATTTGAAGCTGGAAACAGGGAGAGACAGTCAGACAGACTCCCACATGCACCCGGCCGGGATCCACCCGGCACGCCCACCAGGGGCGACGCTCTGCCCACCAGGGGGTGATGCTCTGCCCCTCCGGGGCGTCGCTCTGCCGCGACCAGAGCCACTCTAGCGCCTGGGGCAGAGGCCAAGGAGCCATCCCCAGCGCCCGGGCCATCTTTGCTCCAATGGAGCCTCGGCTGCGGGAGGGGAAGAGAGAGACAGAGAGGAAGGAGGGGGTGAGGGTGGAGAAGCAAATGGGCGCTTCTCCTATGTGCCCTGGCTGGGAATCGAACCCCGGTCCCCCGCACGCCAGGCCGATGCTCTACCGCTGAGCCAACCGGCCAGGGCCGCTGCTGTCTTTTTCAACTTCATTTGTAACTTTCTGTGTCAGTAAGTGTCGATCTCTCCTCAGTTTACATGGCTGTGTTGTAGAGAGACTTATCTCTGCCCCTGTCGATGCATAGTTAGGTTGTTTCCAAATTTTTGTGACCACAAATACTTCTGCTGTGAACATAACCCTTCGATACCAGAAACTTCTCAAACATCATAGTAACCTGACCTTCTCAGGGAAGCATATCAACCACCGTGTAAGGCCAGTTATATGTTTTTAAAGCACGGTGGTGAAGAATTAGTGGCATCTCATCCCAGTCTGGAGAAAGAAATAAACGTTATGTTCGCGTGAGGTGTGTTCCCATGTCGTCTGCCTGTGTCCTCTGCCTGGGCTCCTGTAGTCTAGAATAGCTAAGGGTCGGACGCGCAAACAATCAGACTCCCCAGCAGAAGTGTGCGCCCCTCCTGTTTGCTGACCCGTAGCTATAGAATTCTAACGAAGAAAGGGGTTGAACTGTTTGCCCAGAGTTCTATCCATTGTCCTTGGCGAATTGGGTGTCAGACCTCGGTTCCCTGACTTCAGGTCTGAGCTCCTTCTGCTGCCCCAGGTGACCGGGGTGGCTTGTTGAAAGGACATAAAAATAGCTTGTCCCAGCTGGACGATTCCTTGGCTCAGGCAGGAGCGGCTACGTCTAGAGTCTACTTCCTCTGGCTGTGGGGTACTGACAGCCACAAAAGGTAGTCCTGCTTAGAAACAATCTGAATGTTACATATTTTGTTGAGGAAAATAACAGTATGTAAGTTATTTTATTTTCTAGAGAGAGAGAGAGAGAGATAGGGACAGACAGACAGGAAGGAAGAGAGATGAGAAGCATCATTTCTTGGTTGCAACACCTTAGTTGTTCATTGATTGTTTTCTCATATGTGCCTTGACGGCGGGGGGGGGGGGGGGGGGGGGGGGGGGGGGGGGGGCTCCAGCCGAGCCAGCAATCCTCTACTCAAGCTAGCGACCTTGAGCTTCAAGCCAGTGACCTTGGGGTTCAAGTCAGCAACCCTGCGCTCAAGCTGGATGAGCCCGTGCTCAAGCCAGTAACCTCAAGGTCTTGAACCCGGGTCCTCTGCGTCCCAGGCCAGTGCTCCATCCACTGTGCCACCGCCTGGTCAGGCTTTACTTTTGTGTCTTTATCTTACCAGAAATAAAATCTCAGTTCACAAAGATGTAAAACTATGTTCATTGCATCATCACTTTAAAAAAGTGTATTGTCTGTGGCGCAGTGGATAAAACGTCGACCTGGAAATGCTGAGGGTCGCCGGTTCGAAACCCTGGGCTTGCCCTGGTCAAGGCACATATAGGAGTTGATGCTTCCAGCTCCTCCCTACCTTCTCTCTCTGTCTCTCTCTCCTCTCTCTCTCCCTCTCTGTCTCCCTCTCTCCCTTTCTCTCTCCTCTCTAAAATGAATAAAGAAAATTAAAAAAAAAAAAAAGTGTATTTCTCAGTTCCAGAAGCCGGAAATCCGAGACCAGTTGTCAGCATGCACCCTCTTCCGGGTTGCAGATTTCTTGTTTCTCCTATCCTCGCCTGGTGGAGGGGGCTAGGGAGCTCTGTTGGCCTTTTTCTGTTTTGTTTGCTTTAACAAAGGCACTAATCTCAGCCACCAGGGATTAACCTTGAGGACCTAACCGTGAGTCTCTAGCTCCCGACTCCATTCCCCTAGGGCATAGGGCTCCAGCACAGGAAGTTTGCTGGGACACAAGCATTCAGACCACAGCAAACATATTTTGGATAACGGGACCAAACCGGAGCTCCCGAATAAAGACCAGAGATGCTTGGACCTTGACCAGGTGCCACGAGCCCGAGGGGAGAGAAGTGCTGACTGTGACCGGGGGCCGTCAGGAGTGGACACGGTCTCAGGATCTCTGAGCAAGACGGTCCCCGCTCACAGCTCTCCTCTCGGCTGGTCCTGCTGCCTGGACAACTCTGCTTCACGCGTCCAGCTCGGCCACGTCCAGAACACCCGTGTCCTGTCGGCTCAAGCAGGAGCAACACCTGCCGTGCTGGGTCTCACTTCTTGTGAAACGTCGAAAACCCGAGTTAAAAAAACATCCAACGTACGTACAGCTCGTAGCAGGAACCGCGCGCCGTGAGGGCTCCTGGTGGTCAGCTGCCGCCGGACGTCAGTGAACGTGACACCATAGATTCCTCGACTCCCACGGCAGAGAACCAGCCAGGGAAGCCCCTGCGGAACTAGAGCAGCAGAGAGCGGCATTCTGGGAAGAAAACAGGGACCTAGATGCTCCAGGACCAGAAATGTTTTCTGCAGAAGAGTTAGCTGAGGTTTGCCGTCTCATTGAAGCAGGAACGGCAAAGTGAGAGGAGCAAGATCCTGACAGAGGGAGGTTCACCCGAGGTTTCCGCACAGTCACCGAAGGGCTGAGCTGCCACAGGGCCATCTGTGACGAGAGGAAGGAAATCTCTGTGCCGACCTCCCTGGATGCCAACTTCACGGAACCGACTCCAGCAGCAGAAGCAAACCCTGACTCGGACACCAGCCCCAGCCTCTCCACAAGTCTGTCACCTTCTGCGTCGTCCAGGGTTGTGTAAGGTTGTGTTTGAAAATCTTTAAGAATTTATATCAAGGGTGGGATTCAGTCAGTTCGCACCAGCGCGGCAGAACCGATAGCTAATATTTTGTTGAGTTCGTAGAACCGGTTGTTCAAATGGTGTTTGTCATCAGGGTTCTTTCTAAGGTGGGCGCCTGGGCAGCCGCCCAGTGTGGAAATCACAAATTGACATTGCTTACTCTTTTTTATTTATTTATTACAGAGACAGAGAGTCAGATAGAGGGATAGATAGGGACAGACAGGAACGGAGAGAGATGAGAAGCATCCATCATCAGTTTTTTATTGCAACACCTTAGTTGTTCATTGATTGCTTTCTCATATGTGCCTTGACCGCGGGCCTTCAAGCAGACCGAGTAACCCTTTGCTCGAGCCAGCGACCTTGGGTCCAAGCTGGTGAGCTTTGCTCAAAGCAGATGAGCCCACACTCAAGCTGGCGACCTCGGGGTCTCGAACCTGGGTCATCCGCATCCCAGTCCGACGCTCTATCCACTGCGCCACCGCCTGGTCAGGCTCCCTTATTCTTTTTTAATGTTCATCTGCGCACCAGCATATTCTAAACGCCCATAGTCACGTTCATTCTGTCCATAGGAGAAAAAACTTGCAAGTGAGGACGCCAATCAAGAATCAATATGGAAATAGCTTAAATAACCCTTTTGTTGTTTTCTTTGTTGTTGTCAAGTATTATTTAATGTTTTTTCATTAACATTTTAAAACTCCTATAATCTAGTTTTGTGTACCTCTTTTATTGTTCTTATTTAAGCATTCCATGCATCAAATAATAAACTACCTTTCGATATATCGTCCTTTTTTTTTTTTTTTTTTTTTACTTAAAGCCGTCATTAGGGCAGAGAACCAGCTGTTCAGTTATTTGAATCTCACCCCTGATTCGTAGGCACAGATGGTAGAAATAAATACCATGTGAAGACAAGCATCTAAGTTGTATCTAATCGGGAAACGTACCTGTTCCAGCTTCCATACAAATTCAACCCAACCACAAACCCAGGGAACCCATCTCATTCGTAACTGGGGACGGTCTGTCGTGAGGGCGGTGAACTCTGTCTTGGGTCCCTGGGTCTCCAAAAATGGTCTCAGAGCTGGGCAGCCCTCCCCCGCCCGGGGCAGCCGCTAGGGTGGCACAAAGGCGTCACCTCTGGTTCTCAGAGAAGTCACTGGCCGGTGGCTGCCCTGGTCTCTGGTGACGCTTATCTCCTCTGGCCTCCTTCTGGCCGCGGGTCACCCTTCTGCCTTGGTGGCCCGAACCACACACCCCGGGCTTACCACCCGTCCTGCCTTCAGTCCCTGACTTCTGCCCAAAGTGACGTGTGAGGGTGTTCTTCCTGAGCTGGCCTACGGGAGCCACTGCCAGGGTCGACCTCGGAGGGGAGGGGTTCTCCACCGTACGGACGCCCACCGCTTGCTGCGTATGTCCCGAGTTATAAAACCCACGGTCCGGAAGGTGAAGGCAGTGACTCTGATAACCGACCTGGACGAGAAAAACCACGTGATACGGCATTTCCCCTCTCGTGACGCCCATAAAAGGAATCGAAGAAATCCCCAACTGTGAGAGGGGGGTGGTGGGAAGGGCTGGTGACCTCATAATCACCTGGGGCCACTGTGAGGGATCCCTGTTCCCACCTTCACCTGCAGGGCGGCGTCCGTCTCCTGGACCGGACCGGACCGGACCGGACCGCTGTGTGTGGGTTGTGTCTTCTCTGCCGGCAACCTGGAGAGGGGATTCCGAAGGACACCGGGGTTTAGGGACGGTGGCCTAGGTGCTCTCTCCTGAGGCTACGGCTCTGAGTCAGCTGCTGTGACCGTCGGGTTTGGGTGGGGGTGGGGACGGCCAGCCCTGAGGAGGGCGAGAGGGTGGGGGCCTCTGGCCTGGGCGCCCGGGGCCCAGTTGTTCCGACCTCCGCCAGGCGCCAGCTGCTCTACTGGTGCTGAACCCGAGCTCCCTGCTGGCCCAGAGGGTCCAGATACAGGACGCAGGCACTGAGCCTGCTGCCAGGCACTGATGGGGGTGGGGGAAAGCAGGGAGCCCCCGGGAGAGGGCGGTTACCAGCCTGGAGGTTTCCTTCCCTGCCGTGGGGCAGGTGTTTTGTTCCCTCCCTCCCGCTGCGGTGCCCTGGGCTGTTACCTTGGAGACCAGCTAACACTCGCCCTGCAGGACAAGCTTCACTACCGAGTGAGTGGCTTTCGGGAGAAGGGGACGCCTGGATCAGGAAAAGCGCAGTCCCTGCCGTGTATGACCGGGGTCCCTTCCACCGGGGACGGCGACGTCAGCGGAGACACGCAGGTGTGAGGGCGAGCGTCGTGGGGGGGGCCGACAGAGGTGGGCAGAGCGAGGCTGGGGGGACCCTGAGCTCGGGATGGAGAGGGAGCCTTGGGGAGCCCGGGTCTCAGGGGTGGCGCCCTCCACGCCGGGCACTGCACCAGGCGCTGGGGGGCACAGGGGCAGACAAGGAGTGGGGCTCGTCCGGAGAAGGACCAGACAACGTGTGGGAAACGGGGCGGGGGTGGGGTGGGAAATGGCAGAACACGGTTTTCTCACTGGGACTTGGGGTGGGGGGGAGGCAGTGAGCGGGATCAGGAGAGACTTCCTGAATTGTTTTTAGCAAATAGAAAGGTCAGAGGACATTTCTAAACGTAGGTCCGGCTTGCCTGACGGGCGGTGGTGCTGTGGAGACAGCATCGTCCTGGGACGCTGAGGCCCCGGGTCTGAAACCCCGAAGTCGGGGGCTTGCGCGAGGAATCGTCCACAGGGTTCCACGGTCTCTGGCTGGAGCCCAAGGTCGCTGGCTTGAGCGAGGGGTCGCTGGCTCAGCTGGAGCCCCCCCAGGTCAAGGCACATGTGAGAAAACAACTAAGGTGCCGCAACTGCCGTGTTTCCCCGAAAAGAAGACAGCGTCTTATATTAATTTTGCTCCTAAAGACGCACCAGATCTGATTTTCAGGGGAAGTCTTATTTTCGGGGAAATGGTACGAGTTAATGCTTCTCATCTCTCTCCATTCCTCTCTCTCTCTCTCTCTCTCTCTCTCAGTAAAAAAAAAATTAAAACTAAAATAAATAAAAGTCGTCCAACTTGAGGAAAGAAAGGCATGAAATAACAAGTATGGGTGAGCGTGGCCAGGGACGCAGGAGGATGAGAGATGAGATGAAGAGGTAAGCAGGGAGCATCCCGACGTAACGATAAGCCCGGCAAAGAAGGTTCCACGTGACTGTCCGTGGCCCCGAGGACCCACGGCTGGGTCTGAACACGCAGCAGGACGAACAGCTACGCGGACCGGAAAAAATCATTCCGGCGCAGGATGTCAAACGATTGGGACGGGGGCCAGACGGGAGGTTGTTTGGCAGCTGAAGATGCAGACACTGGCATGGCATTCTCCTGGACGGTTAGGGGAGTCTGAGTGAGGTCCAGCTGTGAGCAGAACAGGAATCACCTGAAGGCATCTTGCATTCACTCATCAGGCTGCCTCTGTCCCTAACCCAGGACCAAGCTGCATGTTCCTGCCTGTGACCAATCCCCCAGGGTGAGAGGCTACCCACCCTTGACAAAACTCCCGACTGTCCTGAGTACTTGTCCTGAGTACGTTTACTCCACAAATATTCGGAGTGGGGGGGAGGGAGTTACTATGTTCTAGAGGTCACGTGTTCCCCAACCTTTTTGGGCCACGGACCGGTTTAATGTCAGAAAATATTTTCACGGACCGGCTTTAGGGTGGGACGGTAAATGTATCACGTGACCGAGACAAGCGTCCAGAGTGAGTCTTAGACGGATGTAACAGAGGGAAATCTGGTCATTTTTTAAAAAAATAAAACATCGTTCAGACTGAAATATAATATAAATAAAACGGAAATAATGTAAGTTATATTACTCTTTCTCTGCGGACCGGTACCAAATGGCCCACGGACCGATACCGGTCCGCGGCCCGGGATTGGGGACCACTGTTCTAGGTACTGCTTTAGTAAGGTGACCAACTCTTTTATAATGAAAAGGGGGACAAAAGAAATGGAGAAAAACAGTATCGGAAATAAAAGAAACATTGTATTCATGGCAACAATGATACACTGTAATATGATCAATGCATCATAAAAACATTTGGAATATTTTATATCGTCATTATGCTTACATGCCTATTAATTTTTAATAATAATGTAAGAAAAAGTGCTCATTTAGATACAAATACGTCACATCACACGCAATGGATCGACTCCGCATCCACCGAATACGGACATTGACAGACAGTCTTCCGGTATCGAAATGAGGACGTGCGGAGGACGCTTTCCAGGGAGGACGGAACTTACAAGAGAAGGACTGTTTTCGCCTGAAGGAGGACGATCGGTCACCTTAGTTTTCGGCAAAAGTATTAGCGCAGCAGGCAGAGCTAAGTTCCTGGCCCCCCGGGTCGTCCTTCCAGTGGGGGCCCGGGGCAGGAGGAGAGGAGACAACATTGGATGATGGAATGTGCTAGAAGAAAAGAGATCCTGGTGGAGGGGCTGCTGTGTCAGATGGGGTGCTCTGAGGAGTCCTCCCAGTGAGGTTTTTTATTTGCACGAAGGTTTCCTTCCCCTCCGCCCCCCACCCCGGGCCAGTGCTACTCAGGACAAGACCCCGTAGGCACACCCTAAAAAACATTCACGGTTGAGGATCGCTCGGGTATAGACTCGGAAGTGCTTGACAAGGCCGCCCTTGCGAACGCCAGCACGCCACACTCGGGCCGTGGACTCCGTCGTGGACAGAGGCCCCCTCCGCGTCCCCGGTTCCTTGTGGTCCTCTCGGCGACGACCCTGGTCTTGTGGGGTCCTCTTGGGCGGCCCACAGCGGGCTGGAAGCGGGCAGGGCTGGAAAGGCCCCCTCTCCCGGGCGTCGTGCCGACGGGGGAACAAGCCCCAGGTCCAGCGTGCGCCCCGAGCACGCGGCCTCGTTCCATGGCCCTCCTCCTGGGCCCCCACGCCGTCACGCCCGCCTCCTCGGAATCCGTCCCTGGAAAGCCACGGGCACCCCACGGTCGTCCCGTCCGGGTTCCGGAGCTCTTCCTCTGGTCTCCTGCAGCGTCCTCTGCCCCTGAGCCCTCCCTGCAAAGCACGCCCAGGGGAGCCGGTTTCGGCTGGTTTTCGTTGAAGAGACATTGCCACATGATGCTCCCCAAAAGAAAAAAGCAGCCTCCAATAAAGGATGAAAAGACCCCCAACAAGATCAGCAGGTCCCACCCCACCGCTGGCTCTGTGCGATGATGTCGTAGCGGTGCGCCCGCCCGCGCACCCAGGCCGCCTCTCCCGCTGGGGTCTCGCACCCGCCGTGTCTTGCCAAAATCCCACCTTGTTGCGGCGTTTTTCTCTTCCCCTCCTCCTCACGCTCGCTGTGGCCCCTTGCTCTGTGCTCTCTGCCTCGTGCAGCCTTCACTAGACTCTCAACCTGGCCGCCTCCTCCTCGTCCTGCCAGAGGGGGGTCTGCACCCGCAGGACACCTCCGCTGACCACCTTCCCGATGCAGAGGGAGGCCCTGTTCCTGACCCTTCTCTGTTGTGTCACCCGGTCTGGTTCCTTCGTGGGCACTTTTCCACGATTTGTAATGAGTCTCTTTGAACTTTCCCCTCCATCCCTCACCCCCCTTCCAGAATCAAGCTCTGTGAAGGACAGAGGACCGTGGCTAACTAGCTCAGTGGTCCTCAGCTGGGTGACTGTGCTCCCAGGAGACATCCGGCCGTGTCTGAGAGATATTTTGGGGTTGTCACAACTTGGGGAACAGGAGGGTGGCCGACATCCCATAGGCAGAGTCCGTGGACGCTGATGACCATTCCCAAATGCACGAGGCGACCTCGCAGCAAAGAAGCATCCGGTCCAAAACGTCAAAAGGGCCGAGACTGAGAAACCCTCGTTCCCCGGTTCATCGGTCCACCCTCAGCACCTCGCTCACGGCCCGACACCTTTGTGCCAGGTGCTGGGTTTGTTGGATGAATTCAAGGAGAGGTGAGCTGAAGAGAGACACTCCCTCGGGGGCGGTCGCTATGCTACGCTTACCCTTCTCTTTCCCGGCGTTCTTTCCCTCCCCAGGGAAATGAGCGTTGAGTGTCTTTATCACGGCTACACCATCGAGTCACTTCCACGGTCAAGATCATACGTCTCTGGAAAATCACAGGTGAGCATCGTCTCTGGTTTTGCAAATGAAAACACCACCAACAACACTCACCTTTCGCTCTTGGGAGTTGGGAAATCCCTGCTGCCTCCAGGGACCGACCAGAACAAGAGAATGAAATTCCTCATGAACCCAGAGTCTACAGGGTCTCGACAGAGACCCTCCCCTGTGACCGGAAATAAAATGTTTCCGGAGGCACGGGCCACGTGGAACCAATGTCCGGTGCTGGGGCAACTGATGAAATCACTTTGTTTTACAGCATGAAGAGCATCACTGACGGAGATCCAAAGAAGCCGTTGAACCGGAAGGATGTCAGTGGACTTGGCCAAAATCCAGCCAGCGGACTGCTGGTGACGCACGTTAACCGGACGCAGGACTTACTGGTAAAAAAAAAAAAAAAAAAAATCCTTGGTGCTTTAACTGAGACCCAGCGTTTACACACAGGAATGAGGGAGTGCGGAATGTATCTACCTCTGGGCATCTCTTCTCGTCACATGGGATGATGCCAGGGCTGAAGCGGTCATCTCTAACCCCCTGCCTTTAGAAATGACTGAAGAATGTCCATGCTGTTTATGGAAAATTTGTAGTTCTCTTGGGCATATCATGAGATTCTCTGGAGCATGCCAAGAAGACTCTGTCCAGGTTATCAAAACCTGACGTCTAAGGGAGTGAATTCTAAATGTCCCCTTCTTGAGATTAGGTTTTCTTTTAGGATTCCCTAAAATCTTTCTTTTAGATTCCCCAACGCCTAGATCTAAAAGTTGGTTTTTGTGAATTGGGATTAGAGGAAGAGAGTTATGGCGGAAGAATTAACCTCTGGAATAACCAGGATTCTGGTTTTAGACGAGCTCAATGTGTGAGCCATCTTCCCCAGATGGGGACTGGATTGTCTGGAACTCAGAATTTTTTCTTTTTTTCTCTTTTATTCAGTGAGAGGAGGAGAGGCAGAGAGACAGACTCCGCATGCACCCCGACCAGTATCCACTGAGCAAGCCCACTAAGGGGGAGATGCTCTGCCCATCTGGGGCCATTACTCTGTTGCTCAGCAATGGAGCCATTTTTTAGCGCCTGAGGCAGAAGCCATGGAGCCATCCTCAGTGCCCGGGGCCAACTCCCTCAAACCAACTGAGCCATGGCTGCAGGAGGAGGAGGAGAGAGAGAGAAAGGGGAGGAGTGGAGAAGCAGATGGGTGCTTCTCCTATGTGCCCTGACTGGGAATCAAACCTGGGGCATCCGCACACCAGGCTGGTGCTCTACCACTGAGCCAACTGCCCAGGGCCTAGAATTCTTCACACCATAGAAATGATTGTCACCAGGAGTAGCCAGGTACAAGCCTGCCTGTAACCCCATCTATCTAATCTACCCCGGAGTTTTGAATATCACACTTGTGAAATGCTAATCTGTCCAAAACAATACCATTTTAATGCCGGCAATGAAACAACCAGGAAAACAGTCATGTCTTACTTTTCTCAAGTGTGGGCATTTACGGGAAAAGCAAGTGTCACTAAAAGGCAATGAATGAGGAACTGCCGATCGAGTCTTGAGATTCTGAAGGGTTCTTTCAGTGGCTTCAGATGTGGACGCTATGCCTTGATTTCATCTAATTTCCTATAAATGATACAAGGTCCGGGATGTGCTTCTGACGGGGTGCGTGTTCCCTGTCGTATAAAAAGCGTTTCATTGGACCCGCGTTTCGAGAAGCCTAGGCTCCCGCAGGAAGACCTATTCGGAGTTGAACACAGAAGGTTCACAGATTCCCAATGTCTTATATCTGTCTGTCCCACTGAGGAAAAAAATCCTCATCTGGTCTTCAGTCAGCCCGGTATAAAGAATAAAGCCCAGCCTGACCGGGCGGTGGCGCAGTGGCTAGAGCATCAGACTGGGATGCGGAGGACCCAGGTTGAAAACACTGAGGTCGCTGGCTTGAGCACAGGATCGCTGGCTTGGGTGTAGGATCATAGACATGACCCCATGGTCACTGACTTGAGTCCTCTGGGCCTCAACTGGGCAAGCCCAGGGTTTCGAACCTGCGACCTCCGCATTCCAGGTCCTCGACACTTCATCCACTGCACCACCCACCCTAGGCCAGGCTTTCCTCTCAGTTCTGAATGAAGATGGTCACAGCGGGGTGCCCATTCAAAGACAACAGACTGCAGTCGCAAGCATGATGTGAGCGATTCTCTCTGGGTTTGAATCCCAGCTCCACCAGGTCACTGGCTTGAGCAAGGGGTCACTCGCTCTGCTGTAGCCCCCCCAGTCAAGGCACATATGAGAAAGCAATCAATGAAAACTAAGGTGCTGCAATGAAAAACTGATGATTGATGCTTCTCATCTCTCTCCGTTCCTGTCTGTCTGTCCCTGTTTGTCCCTCTCTCTGTCTCTGTCAAAAAAAAAAAGAAAAAAAAAAAAGGAGCCCCATACTCTGCACACAGTTTAGCTCATATGAAGGCTCAGTCCATCCAGGCGCTGCCCCGAGCCTGCCCTGGGGAGACTGCCCAGCGGCCAGCCCACGCAGCAGGGAGCAAAGGGGGCTCCCCAGTTTCCCTCAGCAGGACGGCAGCGAGAAGGACGGACAGAAAGGGTAGAACAAGGGGTCCCATCTCTGTGAAACGCGTGGTGTAGAGTCCTTTAAACCCAACCAATCAGCTTCTTTGAAATTTCGTGGGCTGGTGTGTTGGTTCCGCCCATTCATGGACCAATCAGATTCTGCTTCCAGGCTAGGCGGAGAAGCCTTCCCCCCCAGGGTTTGGTGTGAGTTGGTTTTACCCTGGGGGGTGGGGCGTGGGGGTGGGGGTGGCTGGACACACCTGTTCTTGTCCTAACAGGCTCAGGTCTAAGGGCTCCAGGGCGCAGTGGACTCTGAGGGCAGGTGGGCCTTCTAGCAAATGAAGCTAATTGGAATGTTGCAGTTTCTCACGCAGCGGGCTTTTCCAGTTTTATAAAAACATCATGTCTGATTCCCCTTGGCTGGTTTTCCCGTGAATAGCTCGCTGCCTGCCCACAGTGACAGACACACGTGGCTTCCCAGGCGCACGGGGACCAGTCCTCCGTTCCTCAGCCTGCAGTCGGGGCCTCCCAGGAAGCCTCCTGAGAAAGAGGGGGCCGGGGTGCCCCAGGGCCGAGGTCCTCCTCGTCTTCACGGAGAAGCGCACCCTTCAGAGTGCAGTCACGGGGCCCTCCCGTCCAAATCCAACAACGCCCCTGATTGTGAATCTCCCAGCACGAATGCGACCACGTCCGTGTCGCCCCACAAACGCGATGGCGTCGTGTCCAAGGCGAGGACAAGGGAAGAGAGGGGAACGAGGCTCCGCCCACCGGGAGACGAGGAGTCCCGAGAGGGGCGCAGGTGCCACCTAGTGTTCGTAGGGAGGGTGGCCGCCTTCCTGAGTGCCGGACGTTAAGCAAAAAGTTACCTTCTCAGTCTCGTTTTATTCTCAAAATGTTTTTTTGTTTTTACAGAGACAGAGACAGAGTCAGAGAGAGGGATAGAGAAGGACGGACAGACAGACAGGAATGGAGAGAGATGAGAAGCATCAATCGTCAGTTTTTCGTTGCGACACCTTAGTTGTTCATTGATTGCTTTCTCATATGTGCCTTGACCGCGGGCCTTCAGCAGACCGAGTAACCCCTTAGCTTGAGCCAGTGACCTTGGGTCCAAGCCGGTGAGCTTTTGCTCAAATCAGATGAGGCCGCGCTCAAGCTGGCGACCTCAGGGTCTCGAACCTGGGTCCTCCGCATCCCAGTCCGACGCTCTTTCCACTGCGCCACCGCCCGGTCAGGCTCAAAACGTTTTTAAGGTTTTGTTGTGCTGATGTCGACAGAGAGAGGAGAGGAGGGGCGGGGGCGGGGGGCGAGAAGAATCCACACAGCTGCTTCGCTCTAGTTGTGCTTTGACTGCTTGTCCTCTGGGCCTTGACCGGGCGAGACCGGGGTTTAGAACCCGCCACCTCAGCGTTCCAGGTCCTCGACACTTCATCCACTGCGCCACCCCAGGCCAGGCCTCCCTCTCAGTTCTGAATGAAGATGGTCACGGCGGGGTGCCCATTCAAAGACGACAGACTGCGGTTGCCAGCATGATGTGAGCGCTTCTCTGCGGGTTCGAATCCCAGCTCCACCAGGTCCTCGCTGTGTAGCTTTGGTCACATGACCTAAATTCTCCCTGCCTGCCTTTCCCGGTCAGTGGAACGGCCTTACTCTGACCCTGTCACCTGCTGCTCCTGTGTCCAGCCCCGTCCCGTCTTCTGTGAGTCGGTCAACAAACGTTTATGGGGGGGGGGTGCAACTGATAGCGGGGCAGGACTCGCCCCCTCGAGACGGCACAGAGAAGGCGAGGGAGGAAAAGCACAGAGACACCCCCGGTGAGAGCAGTCCGCCACTGTCCCCTGGGCTTGGCAGGGTCTCAGATGCTGGTCGGGGGCTGAGAGAGATGGACAGGGTTCAGAAAAGGGACCGCCAGGGGCGCCCGAAGGAGCTGCCAGGAGGAGTCTGATTCTGCCCACCAGGCGTGCCAGGTGACTGCTTTGTGGGCCGAGGTGACTTTGTCTCTGGTTGGTCCCCGGGCTGGGAACGGGACAGGAGAAATAGGAAAGCAGCCGTCGCTGACCGGGGCCTGACCCTCTAGGCCAGCTGCTGCCGACGTGGTGGGCGGGTCCGAGTGCTGTGGTCTCACGTGGTCGGGCTGTTCGTGGGGCAGCAGCTGTGTCGGGCTCGCGCGGGCGGGTTTGGCGGCTGCAAGCGCGTTGCCTGATGAGTGCGTGAGCCGCGGCCACACCACGTGTGTGTGTGTGTGTGGTCTGTGGGAGGCTCCAGGTGTGTGTGTGTGTGTGGTCTGCGGGAGGCTCAGGTGCTTGCCCTCCGGGGCCGGGTCTCCCTGATCGCTCTCGGGCCACCGCACAAAGCGGGGTCCCCTTCGTGTGTTCACTCGCCGGTCTCTGCGAGCCTCCAATCGACAGGATGGCCGGACGCTTTCCGGCTCCACGGCTCCTCTGCTGTTGGCCCAAGTCCAGTGAGAACCTCCGTGGCCTCGGCCACCAGACTTACCCTGTTGTATGTCTGCAGACTGGGCCTTGCACAGGGCAGGCCGTGGGGAGTGACCCCTGAACGCGTGACGCCCCAGCCGCGTCTTAGGGGGGAGGTGACAGATGGCAGCCGGCCCGGGGCTCGGGCCTCCGCAGGCGTCTGTCTGTTCCTTCAGCGAGCAGGGCGAGATCTCCAACGCTCTGCTGCCCAGGAGACCTGTCCGAGGGTCGGCCCTGGGGCGGCCCGTGTGGAGGAGAGAACGGAGACCCTCAGGCACCCTCCCTCGACCTCGCCCTGTCCGCGGTGTCCTGCTTGATTCTGGCTTCTGTCCCACAGCGGCTGCAGGCAGACGAGACCCAGCCTTCCCCGAGGGCTGACCCCCAGGACTGGCTTTCTGCTCACAGTTTAAAGTCTGAGAAACTCACCCTGGCTGACCTGATCGGCCAGAGCACCGCCACGCTGTAAGTCTGAAGGCCCCCCCCAGGCCCCCCCCCGAGTTTGCCAGGACTCCCCCGCCCCCTCCCCGCCCCCCGCCCCCCACCCCCCACCCCCCACCCCCACCCCCGGTCTGCCAGGACTCCCCCGACCTCCCAGCCCCCCCCAGTCTGCCAGGACTCCCCCCCCCCACCCCCACCCCCGGTCTGCCAGGACTCCCCGCCCCCCCCACCCCCACCCCCACCCCCGGTCTGCCAGGACTCCCCCGCCCCCTTTCCGCCCCCCGCCCCCCCCACCCCCGGTCTGCCAGGACTCCCCCGCCCCCCAGCCCCCCCCAGTCTGCCAGGACTGCCCCGCCCCCCCCCCAGCCCCCCAGTCTGCCAGGACTGCCCCGCCCCCCCCCCACCCCACCCCCACCCCCACCCCCACCCCGGGTCTGCCATGACTCCCCCGCCCCCCTCCCTGCCCCCCCAGCCCCCCCAGTCTGTCAGGACTCCCCCGCCCCCTCCCTGCCCCACCCCCCCACCCCTGGTCTGCCAGGACTCCCCCCCCTCCCCGGCCCCCCAGCCCCCCCCTGTCTGCCAGGACTCCCCCCCCCCTCCCCGCCTCCCCAACTCCCCCCTCAGGACTCCCCCCCCTCCCCGCCCCACCGGCCCACAGACCCCCTCCTTAAGGGCTTTCCTCCTTCAGGGAGGAGGGCGGCCATGCCGTGGAGAAGATGCATTTCCCAGCCCGGATCCTCCAGCGGTTTGAATCAAAGCTCTCTGAGTAAGTGTCCCTCGGTGTCCTGCCGGCCACCCCCCCACACCTCCCCAGAGCTCACGGATGGCCTCCTTGCTGCAGCGGCAAAGCCACTCTGGACAGACGACCAGTCTCTGTGGGGCTTTGGGCAAACGTCTTCCTGCCTCTAGCCTGATTGATATCCTTTCCTCTCAGATGAAGAGGTTGGACCCTATCTGTGTTTCACCGCCTTTTAAAAATCGATGCATCCCTGTGGAGAAACACGTAAAACCTCGCAACCTCAGCTGATGCGTCGTGGTGAAGAGTGACCACTTCCAGTGACCAGTGGGTTGGCTGCATGCTTTTGTAAAGGTCTTTCGAAATAGGCAGGCTGCCCGCGCCCACACCCGATTCTGGCAGCGCATGCAGGCGCCCCATCCTGGCTCTGCAGCCCGTGGCCCCCCATCCTGGCTCTGCAGCCCGTGGCCCCCCATCCTGGCTCTGCAGCCCGGGGCCCCCCATCCTGGCTCTGCAGCCCGTGGCCCCCCATCCTGGCTCTGCAGCCCGTGGCCCCCCATCCTGGCTCTGCAGCCCGGGGCCCCCCATCCTGGCTCTGCAGCCCGTGGCCCCCCATCCTGGCTCTGCAGCCCGGGGCCCCCCATCCTGGCTCTGCAGCCCGGGGCCCCCCATCCTGGCTCTGCAGCCGGGGCCCCCCATCCTGGCTCTGCAGCCCGTGGCCCCCCATCCTGGCTCTGCAGCCCGTGGCCCGCCCGTGGTCAGTGTTTCCTGGGTTTTCCTACAACGTGGTCACAATAATTCATAGCTAACCTTTAATAATGTGTTAGGAACTCGCTATCCCCAGAACAACCTGAAATATTATATGACTCTAAAGTCAACGAAAAGTCAATTGCTAAATTCATCAAAACATTTTGACTGGAACTTTTATAGCTTTTTTTTTTTTTTTTTTCTCTTTTGTGAGCGAGAGACCGAGAGAGACAGACAGTGAGATGAGAAGTATCAGCTCATAGTTGTGGCACCTTAGCTGTTCACTGAAGGCTCCTGATACGTGCCTTGACTGGGGGGCTCCAGCTGAGCCAGTGACCCCTGGCTCAAGCCAGCGACCATGGGTCATGTCTATGATCCCACATTCAAGCTGGTGACCCCGCGCTCAAGCTGGTGACCTCGGGGTTTCAAACCTGGGCCCCTAGCGTCCCGGGTTGATGCTCAGTTCACTGTGCCACCACTGGTCAGGTTTATAGCCATTTTTATTGGGTTGGAAGTTTTCAATAGGCTTTAAAGCATTCTGCAATATCTTGGTTGAGTGGTTTTAATTGCTAATTCAACATGTTGTTAAGGAATGTTGAAGTGTATTTATTAGGTTAATGAGTCATTTGACAAATTGATTTTCAAGGGACTGCCTTTCAGTGCATTGATTTAAAACAGGTTGACTCACGCTAGAGTCTCATCGTTATCTTCCTATCGGAGACGATAAAACTGGGGCTCAGAGAGGTTGCCTCAGCCGTCCAAGGTCACACAGCTAGGACATGGCAGGGCTGGATCCTCCAGACCAGCGGGTCTCGTGATGAAGTTGGCACTCTCAGCCCCACCCGTACTCGTGTGTGCCTGAGCGCTGTGCTCCGCCCATGGCCTCGGAGGCCCCCATCCAAGGGCCTTCCTGACCCTCCTCTGGGCCCCCAGGTCCCTCAGCCCTCCATGAGGGAGATCAGCCAAATTCCCAGGGCTGAGCCTCGAGCACCTGTTACACGCTGGTCTCCCAACAGCCACTGGAGTGTTTTGCTAATTATTTTTTGGAAACAAAGGTTTCTCAATTTTTGTTTTTTTTGCTCATTCATCCACTGAGAAAGTGCACAGGTGTGTCTCTGATCACCTCTGAGTGGTGGGATCCCTCCCCCGAGTTCACAGACTTGGGAGGGGCAGGAGTGCCATTCCTCATGAGAGCAGCCCCACCCTGCCAGAGCCCACACTCGTCCCCTGGCCGGCTGAGTGACCGATGGACCGTGGCGCTCCTGTATCCCCAGGAGCAGTGGCCAGCGGAGCTCCCTCCCACAGCTCCCCTCTGCCCCCCGCCTGGGCAGACAGTGCCCTCAGCTCCCTCCGCTACCTCGCGCCTGACCTTCCCCCCCCCCCCCCCCCCCCCGCACCTTAGACGCATTAAATAAACCCACCCACGCTTTCCTGCCACGTGCGTGGCTGCTGCTGCCCAGCGAGGAAGCAGACCTCCAGGCGACCCCTCTTTCTGGTGTTTCTCGACAGAGCTATTGAACTCTATCGGCAGAGACTTCAGTGGCTCACGGAAAACAGCAAAAAGGTAACAGACCTGAATTTCCTTCCTTGCCGCTTTCCCCGCACGCCCCTCAGAGCTGCTAGGACCCCTCCTGCAGAGGACAGACCCCTCCAGCTTCAGTGGGCTTCAGCAAAAAAAAAAATTCTTGACCTACGTACCTGCGTGGAGCGCCCAGACACAGCTGTGCCCAGGGGCTCGGACGCTGTCCTGTCATTGCATCTGGGTTCTGCTCTCCTGGGGTTGGTTGTCTTCTCTGGAAGGCTGTTCCCAGGCTTGGGACGATGGTCCTCAGCATCCGTTCTAAGCTCACCTGTTCCCACCTAGAGCGACAAGCCGATAGGGACCTCCCTTCCCCTCACTACCCCTCCCCTCCCCTCCCCTCCGCCCCCCTCCCCCTCCCCTCCCTCCCCTCCCCTCCGCTCTCTCGGCCTCCCCTCCCCTCCCTCTCCTCCCTTCCCTTTCCCTCCCCTCCCCTCCCCTCCCTTCCCCTTCCCTCCCCTCTCCTCCCCTCTCTCCCCTCCCCTCACCTTTCTTGGTACATCCTCCCAGGCCCTCGGATTGATTCACTGGGATAAACACACAGTGGCCAAGTGGATGAGCTATATACTAACTCCCTGGGATTGGAGCTAGTGCTCATTCCTGGGGGGTGGAGGAAGACTGGAGGGGGTCACCCCCAAACCTCGTGCACTGAGACAGGGAGACGGAGGGCCATACATAGAAAGCCAGAGGGCCCTGGGCAGGCGAGAGCCGACACCCTTCCCCCCACCCCCCTTTCACCACGGACCCTGAAAGAGCTTTACAGGACTAAGGGGTGACCCTCTGCCCCCACCTCCTCCTGAAAGTTGGACTAAATGTCTTCCTCAGACCCGGAGGGGAGAAAGGTGACTATGGGCCGATGAATCCTTGACGTTCTCTCTTTCTCATTTGCTTTAGCCTGTTTTCCTCCAACGGAGGCCCTTTGCTTTCACCTGGGGCGTTTGCTGGAGACATCTTGGTGGTTGTGACTGGGGAGGGAGGTTTCCAGGGGTGTGGGGGACTAGCCCGCGGCACGAGCACCGGCTGGCTCCTTACGGAGGAGGAGGAGGGTTATCTGGCCACAGGGTGCGGAGGCTGACAAAGCCGCCTATAGACGCAGAAGGAGGCTGAAGGCCGAGCACACACACACACACACACACCGCCACCCTCCCCACCAAGGCTTCTCAAACACTGTGGTGCAACCTGATCCAAGGCGGGGCTGACCCTACAGGGCGGGGTAGTTCCCAGGGGTCCCCGTATTTTGTCTTCAGGATGGGCAGGGGCTGGTCTGGCCGGGGAGATTGAGGACTAGGATGCCGTGTCCTACAAGGACCGATGGGCAAGGCAGGGTTTCAGCTTGTTTGATGCTGTGTCCTACTCTACTCAGAGCTCCAGAGAGTTGAGAACCTAGACTTGACCAGTTGGATTCTGGCAAGAGCAGGGTTGTCGGTCACCTTGACAGAGGTGGCTTTGGAGGACTGGGGAGGGGACAGCCTCATCTGAGTGGGTCACAGAGAAATGGGTGGTCGTGATAAACTATTTATTTATTTTTTTTTTTTTTTTTTTTTTTTTTTTTGTATTTTTCTGAAGCTGGAAACAGGGAGAGACAGTCAGACAGACTCCCGCATGCGCCCGACCGGGATCCACCCGGCATGCCCACCAGGGGCGACGCTCTGCCCACCAGGGGGCGATGCTCTGCCCCTCTGGGCATCGCTCGTTGCTATCAAAGCCACTCTAGAGCCTGGGGCAGAGGCCAAGGAGCCATCCCCAGCGCCCGGGCCATCTTTGCTCCAATGGAGCCTTGGCTGCGGGAGGGGAAGAGAGAGACAGAGAGGAAGAGGGGGGGGTGGAGAAGCAAATGGGTGCTTCTCCTATGTGCCCTGGCCGGGAATCGAACCCGGGTCCCCCGCACGCCAGGCCGATGCTCTACCACTGAGCCAACCGGCCAGGGCCTATTTATTTTTTCTGAAGTTGGAAACGGGGAGGCAGTCAGACAGACTCCCGCACGCACCCGACTGGGATCCACCCGGCATGCCCACCAGGGGGCGATGCTCTGCCCATCTGGGGCGTTGCTCTGTTGTGACCAGAGCCATTCTAGCGCTTGAGGCAGAGGCCACAGAGCCATCCTCAGTGCCCAGGCCAACTTTGCTCCAATGGAGCCTTGGCTGCGGGAGGGGAAGAGAGAGACAGAGAGGAAGGAGAGGGGGAGGGGTGGAGAAGCAGATGGGCGCTTCTCCTGTGTGCCCTGGCCGGGAATCGAACCTGGGACTTCTGCACGCCAGGCCGACGCTCTACCACTGAGCCAACCGGCCAGGGCCGTGATAAACTATTTAATCGGTTATTATCATTAAGTTAGAGCCGGGTCTGCTAGGTAGTTCACGGCATAAAATGAAAGTCATCAGGAGTCCACTGAGCTGGCAAATATGCTCAGAGAAGCTGAATGACAGGGACTTGACTCTCGTGGTGGAGACGTGTGGCCGGCTAAGTCCAGGTCCTTGCTTTCGGTGGGGGTCCCCGAACAAACCCACTTGGAGGGGGGCAGGTGCTTCACAGCCGTTGCCAAATGGTCATGGCGGGTGGGCGACATGGAATCCACGCTGGAGTCTCAGGCGACTTATCTCTGGTCAGGCCACTCACCACGCCACTGAGTGACATGATCACACTTCTTTTTTTTTTTTTTTTTTTTTTCTGAAGCTGGAAACGGGGAGAGACAGTCAGACAGTCTCCCGCATGCGCCCGATTGGGCTCCACCCGGCATGCCCACCAGGGGGCGACACTCTGCCCACCAGGGGGCGATGCTCTGCCCCTCCGGGGCGTCACTCTGCCATGACCAGAGCCACTCTAGCGCCTGGGGCAGAGGCCAAGGAGCCATCCCCAGCACCCGGGCCATCCTTGCTCCAATGGAGCCTTGGCTGCGGGAGGGGAAGAGAGAGACAGAGAGGAAGGAGGGGGTGGGAGTAGAGAAGCAAATGGGCGCTTCTCCTGTGTGCCCTGGCCGGGAATCGACCCGGGTCCCCCGCACGCCAGGCCGACCCTCTACTGCTGAGCCAACTGGCCAGGGCCATGATCACACTTCTAACATAAGTTACAGGTGGGCTTGATAATCAGGGGGGCAGACGGAGTTCTCAGAGAAGAGAGTGAACCTGTCACCCCTCGGCCATCAGGCCTTCCCTCGTGGGCTTTTCCGTAAGAGAGTCAGTCACATTGTTTCACATGCGCTATCGGCACAACGCCAGGACGAACGGAGTTATCTAACCGAAGGGGGGAACTGGTCACCCCTACGTCACTCGTAGCTTCCTTTTTCACGTTTCAGATTCATTTGGTTTTATGCTGACTAGAGCAGGAGGTAAAGAAGGGCTGTTAAAATGGGCAGCAGAGAACTGGGAGTCCTCCAGGGGTTCGTCCCGCGGGGAGGTGGGTCATTCTGTAGCCTGTCCCCGTGGGAGTCATGCAACAGAGAGGGAGGACCCTGGCGTCGGGCAGGAGGGGCGGTGATGGGAGCAACATCCCGGTCTGACAGGAAAAGATCTGGTGGTGCAAGCCGGAAGGTTGGCCCGGGCGCGTTGAGGGTGAGCCCTGGGTCCCCCGCCCCCTGAGAAAGGCCACGTGTGTGGGCACAGCGGGCAGGCAGGCTGGCAGATTCTGTTGGAAAGATTTTTTAAAAAGCAAACAAACCCTTCAGGTTTTTTTCTGTTTTCTTGGTGACATTGGAGGCAGAAATCGCCACCAGAGGCACGCAGAGAGGGGAGGCTGGAGGCAGGCGTCTCAGAGAGGTGTCCCATGCTCTGCTCCGTGAGCAGGAAGTGAATTCAACAGGAAGCCCCTCTGGTGTCTCACGAAGTAGGACTCTGGGCAAAAGAGTATGACATGGGACCGAGGGCCCCTAGAGCAGTGATTTTCAACCTTTTTTGAGCTGCAGCACATTTTTTACATTTACAAAATCCTGGGGCACACCACCTACCAAAATGACATAAAATGACACTCAACTGTTAGACTTTATTTAAATTTTAAATAATTTATTTAAAAAAAGTTAAATAAAAAAGGATAACCCCCTCATATATACAGTCCCATGTAACATCCCCTCATATACAGTCCCATGTAACCTCCCCTTATAAATACAGTCCCACATAACATCCCCTCATATATACAGTCCCATGTAACCTCATATACAGCCCCATGTAACCTCATATATACAGTCCCATGTATCCCCTCATATATACAGTCCCGCTAATAGATACTGGAGCTTTTATCGAGGTTGTGGGTTCAAATCAATTTAGCAAATACTCTCTCTATATAGAGACTGGACAAAATCAGTTTTAGAAAATGTTGGGTACTTGTGTAACATCATAAGTCCTCAGAGCATCTCGACTGTCAGATTGAGAAGTTTGCTTTCTAGGTAAGGATTCTGATAAATACTAGAGTTCTCCCTGAGGTTGTGGGTTCAAATCCCATGGTCAGCTGGGTGCAGGGGCCTTAGTTCTGTCTGTTTTGATGGTGTATATAGAGATTTGAGCTCTTTAAGATGATGACCCTTCAGGAGGCCATATCAATATAGATAACATTGTGATGCATTGTATATCACCCTCTGCGGGGGCCTCTTTTAAAAAGAAAAAGGTCAAATATCTATATATACCATCAGGATAGACATAACCAGGTGAGGCTGAGGCTTCATCTAGTGGTGGCAACATTTACCTCCAGTCCTGACCAGGATTAGAAATCGGGACCATGGGGAGGAGTAGCAGCTTCAACTACTCGCCAAGGCCACACAATGACAAGTGCGCGGCAGCCCGAGCGGGACCTTCCTGGGTGTAGATGAGAGGCGGCCTACTATTGGTTCATCGCTAGTGGTCGGGATGAATCCTAGAAGGTGATTGGTCAGTGAGCGTTCCCTGTGCCTCCACTCTTCCTGTCGCTGATAACTGGAGGGATTGTGAGGGGAATGTTTATGTTCGGATGGAGGCGGCTGGAGGCTGGTCGGATAAATAGCCTCCATGGGCCGTATCCAGCACGTGGGCCGTAGTTTGGGGACCCATGTTTAATTTCTCACGGCACACTGGTTGAAAAACACTGCTCTAGAGAATGGTCAAGAATGGTGACAGGAATGAAAACCCCAGCCCACAACGCAGCTGCACCTGGGTGGGTAGTTACCGTATTTCTCCATGTATAAGACTCTCCATGGGCCTGACCAGGCAGTGGGCAGTGGATAGAGCGTCGGACCGGGACGTGGAGGACCCAGGTTCAAAACCCCAAGGTCACCAGCTTGAGCCCAAGGTCACTGGCTTGAGCAAGGGGTCACTTGGTCTGCTGTAGCCCCCAGTCAAGGCACATATGAGAAAGCAATCAATGAACAACTAAGATGTCGCACCGAAAAACTTATGACTGATGCTTCTCATCTCTCTCCCTTCCTGTCTGTCTGTCCCTATCTGTCCCTCTCTCTGTCTCTGTCACTCACACACACACACACACACACACACAAAACACACTCCCATGAATAAGACACACCTTAATTTTGGGTCCAAAATTTGAAAAAAGACAAGCACACACACACAAAAAGCAGGAAACGCAAGTAAAAATCTACAACAATGAGCGCAAAAACAAGAGCAAAAAAGTGGGAAATGAAAGTTTTTTAAAAAATCTACAACCACTGTGTAAGACACACCCAGTTTTTAGACTCCAAATTTTTCGAAAAGGTTTGCGTCTTCTACCTGGGGAAACACGGTACATGCCCCCCCCCCGCCCCCCACATGGACCAAGGAGATGGATGGGGACGGTGGTTAGGAGCCTCACGAGAAACTCACAGAGGTGCCCGGCAGCTGGCCAGCTGAGCATCTCTGCCTTTGATTAGCCGAGAAGGAGAAACATCCATGAGGATGTAGGACTAGAAATGAAACCGGATAGCGGATGTGGTGAGACCTCACACCTTATCCCCTACAAAGGATGCTTTTCCTACGGCTCCCAATGTTCTGCCATGAACCTGTATGACTTCCTAAGAGGAGGCAGTAAATATCACTAAAAACAACCCCAAAACAAAAACCCACCCCACAGAACTTGTGAGGCTAGCCTGCCACAGAGTGGGAGCAGTCGCCAGGACCTGGGTTCCGCTCTCTCCTCTGTCACCGGGGACTTCCTTCTGCGGCCCCTCTGAGGTGGGGGTTGGGGGCGGCTCCATGAGTCCCATCACGGGGCAGAAGCTCCGGAGTCGGCAGTGCAGAGCCGTGCTGCTCATCCTGGGGGCCTTTGGGTTTCAGGTGTTTGGCCTCATCCGGGGGTCCAGAGTGGGCCTCCTCATTGGCGTGTCCGCCGTCCACGGCCCCGGGAAAGAAGAATTTCAGAAGGACCTCATGGTAAGCCGCTGGGAGCGATCTCTCCACGGGAGCCTGTCCACCTTGCTGCCGGGAAATCATGGTGGTGGTGGCGTAGCTCTGGTTTCCCGGCCCGGGCCCTCCTGCCCTCAGCATGTCTGGAGCAGAGCGGCCACACGCCCTGGGCTCGGACCTCGGCTACCTCGCCCACTCTTGGGCTCTGCAACCTCAGTCCCTCATCCCTCTGTGCCTTAGTTACCTCATCTGTGAAATGGGGGTGAGCACAGTGGCCCCTCATGGGGCTGCCGGAGTCAGGCAGGACTTCCTATACAAGCTTAGTGCTCCACACAAAGTCTGTGAAATGGGGGTGAGCACAGTGACCCCTCACGGGGCTGCCGGAGTCCGGCAAGACTTCCTGTACAAGCTCAGTGCTCCACACAAAGTCTGTGAAATGGGGGTGAGCACAGTGACCCCTCACGGGGCCCAGGCAGGACTTCCTATACAAGCTCAGTGCTCTGTACAGTCTGGCCCAGGAAAGACCTCCGTGGTCTCCGTAAAGCGTAAAGCGACGTGGAGGACTGCTGTTAAGGGGACACCAAGAGCTTTTAGGGGCCCTTTTGCTGCAGTAACCAGTTTGAAGACACTTTTTTAAGGCTCCACATGGACCCATTGTCCGGGCTTATATCTGTTCCGGGTCTCAGCAGGTATCAGGGGACAGGGGTCCATGCAGGTTTACCTTCATGACATGTCCTCAGGGCTGAACTTCCAGAGATCCCCCCGGGGGCTGGTCTAATATTAGCCAACACCACGTTTCCGTGGGTGGCATGCAGGCAGAAGTCCTGGGTGAGAGAAGAGGGAAAAGGCATCTTGCTGTTGGCTATTCACCAGCCACAGTGTAAGAACATGGAGCAGGCTGGCCTCGTGCCCACAGCTCCACCCCCAACCCACATGCCTCGGAGAGAGACCACTGTCCCCGAGGTCCGGTCTCCCTGTCTGGGGGCCGCAGCTAAGAGTTCAACCATCGTGCACCCAGGTGGGTAGCCAGCATGCACACCCCACCCGCACTTCTGACCCAGGCGTGCGGCGGCCCTGGGGAGCTGTGCCGTAATAGAACGGGGGTCTGCAGCCTGCGAGGTCACACGGTTCATCCCCAGGCTGACGCCGTGCCCTGTCCTCGCCCCACGGGACCATGGGGTCAGGCTGGGGTCGACGGCCACAGTGCTCAGCCCACATCCCCAGGGGGTGGGAAGTGAAGGTCAGTGTAGGGGTCACTAAGCGGACCCTCAAGTGACCCTGCTTCAGCACCGCTCACACCCCAGCCCAGAGGGACCGGCCGCAGCGTGACAGGTAAAGCCCAGCTGCACGCAGCCCCGTGGCTCTGGGAGCCAGCAGTGTCTTTCCGTGACCGGAGTAGGACCAGGACGTGGCAGGTGTGTGCCAGCACAGGCTTGAAGTAGGTAGGCAAGCTCTTCTGTGGTGTCATCGAAAAAGAATTTCTGGGACATCCAGGAGTTGTGGGTTATTATTTTTTTTTCTTTTACAGAGACAGAGAGAGAGAGAGAGGGATAGATAGGGACAGACAGACAGGAACGGAGAGAGATGAGAAGCATCAATCATCAGTTTTTCATTGCGACACCTTAGTTGTTCATTGACTGCTTTCTCATATGTGCCTTGACCGTGGGGCTATAGCAGACCGAGTGACCCCTTGCTCGAGCCAGTGACCTTGGGTCCAAGCTGGTGAACTTTTTGCTCAAACCGGATGAGCCCGAGCTCAAGCTGGCGACCTCGGGGTCTTGAACCTGGGTCCTCTGCATCCCAGTCTGACACTCTATCCACTGTGCCATTGCCTGGTCAGGCGACTTCCAGGAGTTTTAAGCAATAGCGGCAAGATTTATTGGAGCAAAAGAGTGACAGTGTCCTCGTGGGGAGGCAGAGAGTGGGCAGGCTCTGGTGGCAGCTGCGTGAACTTGGTCCTCTGCCGCTGCTCACTGCTCCTGGTGGCACGTCTCCTGAGGACCCTTGGAGTTTGGGAGACAGGAAGGCAAAAAGTCCACTTGAAGAGGACATTCGAACCGTGTGCTCCACGGAGGGCACGAGCTGGGTTCTTTGTCCAGCTTCCAGATGCTTCCTTGGGTTCAGGAAAGGGCAGCCTTCTATCAGACCACCCAGTCTCTTTCCTGGCTTTTCTGGGGCGGTGCTAGTGCCCGCCCCCTGTCCAATCCCTTCCCTGGATTTTTTTTTTTTGAGGCGCATGCCCTGCTCCAATCCGATCCTCTCCCCAGATTTTCCCAGGCTAGGCTCTTCCCCTGTGTGATCACCCTTTTGGCTCCTATGGTCCCTGGAGTCAGTGAAAGGAATTCCTCCTCACCCTTTGCCTCCTGCCCAGTCCGCTAGTCGGGTGGACGGACGGACGCTGGTTATCCCCGGCAGGAGTGGTGGTTAAATTGTCCTTTCTCGCCCAGTCAGCGCGGGGAGGTGTGTGTCCAGATCTGGTTACTCCTCCCTGGGGTGACCGGGACGCTGCTGCTCCCTGACTGAGTCGGGCTTCCCCGGAGGTCTGGCTGTCCTCTCATTTGTTCATGACCCCCTCCCTCCCCTGCCATTCCTGTCCACCAGAGCCTCGTCGACGAGCAGCTGAGCCACAAGGAGAAGCTGTATGTCCTGTCCTTCGGTGCCACCACCAGCACGCTCTGGCCAAACCCTGTGGACGTCAGCTCCTCCAGGTGAGTGACCGCCCAGCCCTGGCCAGGATGGTCCACCGGTCATTGTCCTCCCCGAGTATGAATGTCTTTATTGAGTGTTCAAGACCCCCGATCGGATAAGGAAATTAAAACAAAAAACAAAAAACAAAAAACCCACAAAAAACCATTCACGAAAGCAGAGGCACCACCAGCCGCTAACTTTTAGGAGAAAGGGGTTTTGCCCTCACAAGCGATCCACCAAATGAAGGGCGAGGCACCTTTCACTTTTACCCAGGAAATTAGCGAATACTTTTATTGTTATGAAAAGAATAGGGGAGCTGGGCAGAGGACTGGGTAAGGAGTGTAGGGGAATTGAGCAAAAAAAAAAAAGGACAAAGAAGAAAGTTCAAAGAAAATAAGAAAAGGAAAATAAGACAGGCTAACCTTCAAAAATCCAAACAGTATGAGGGATAAATAATAGTAACAAATGAACCTCTGTCTCCCAAGTCCTCCTCTCTCCTCCCAGTAACAGTTTCTTCTTTCTACCCCCAGGCAGCCTGTCACATATCTGTTTATCCTTATTTGTTTATTTATTTTATTCAGTGAGAGGAGGTAGAGACAGAGAGACAGACTCCTGCATGCATCCTGACCCGGATCCACCTGGCAAGCCCACTAGGGGCGATGCTCTGCCCATCTGGGGTGTTGCTCCATTGCTCAGCAACCAAGCTCTTCTTAGCACCTGAGTGAGGCCATGGAACCATCCTCAGCACCCAGGGCCAACTCACTCCAATGGAGGGGAAGAGAGAGAGAGAGAGAGAGAGGGAGGGAGAGAGAGAGAGAGAGAGAGAAGTGAGAGGGGGAGGGGTGGAGAAGCAGATGGATGATTCTCCTGTGTGCCCTGACTAGGAATCAAACTCAGGACATCCACACGCCGAGCCAATGCTCCACCACTGAGCCAACTGGCCAGGGCCTACCCTCTTTTATTTAAGCGTAAGGGGGAGCCTGTCACCCTGGCCAGCAACTGGCCTTGCCCCTAACTTTGAACATCCTGTGCACAGGACTGCCTCATTCTCGCCGATGGCTGCGGAGTATTCCACTGCACAGACACACCACACTGCTTATACCACTGTGTCGAAATTTCTTTCCCATGAAGGGAATATCCTTGCCCCCCCCGACCATGTGTTAAGTACCACACTAGGCACTTTGCATGAACTATCTTATTTCATATGTGTAGCCCACACACACGGAATAGCATTATTATCCCCAGTTTGCAAATGAAGAGGCCAAAACTCAGGTTAGGGAACACGTGCAAGGCGGCAGGGCCAGGATCAGAACCCAGAGCAGCGTCCAGAAAAATCTCGTCCTGGGGCTTCTGGGGGGTGGAGGTGGCCCTTGCCGTCCGGCCAGAGAGGCAACTCAGTTCCTGGCCGTGCTGGCTCTGAATCCTGGCTCTGACCATCGTGGGGTCACCTCTACCGGCCGTTACCTCTCTCACGAGCAGAAAGAGGCCTCGGCACCTGCCCCTCGCTGACCTGTTGCAAGGATGAAATGAAAAATAAGTACCTGGCATATGGTTGGTTCTCGGTGACTGAGAGCATTTTTTTTTTTTTTTTGGACTGTGATTTCCACCTTAGTGAGAAACCCCTGATCTCCATTGTCCAACCTGGAAATGGCCTTGAGTCTTCTGTCCAGGAGTTTCTCAACATCTGTCACTCCCGGATTCCTGTGACGTTTATCATATCTCTGCCATATGTACTCTCCACCACTCACACTGGTACCGACTTTCTTTATAGCAGCCCTGTGTGTTGTTGAAGGAGACTCGATCAGGGCCATCATAACCAGGAAGCCTGGGTTCTGGCCATCATTAGAAAGTAGCCAAAATATTTATATAAATACAAGGAAAGCAGACAAAGCAATGATACTAAATTTCAGCTTGAAACCTATTGGCTGGAGACGGTGCTGGTCCCGAACTTGTTCTTCCTCTGTTTGAAAGGGAAATGGGGCAGTTACGAGGAGCAAAGGCAGCCTGACCGGTCGCGACGCAGTCGATAGAGCGTCGACCTGGGACACTGAGGTCCCGAGTTCAAAACTCCGAGGTTGCCGGCTTGAGCGCGGGCTCACCAGCTTGAGTGTGGGGTCGCCAGCTTGAACGCGGGATCTTTGACGTGATTCCAAGGTTGCTGGCTTGAGCAAGGCGGTCACTGGCACAGCTTAAGCCCCCCCCCAAGACATACATAGGAGAAGCAACCTATGAACAACTAAAGTGTCACAGCTACGAGCTGACACTTCTCCTCTCTCTCCCTTTCCTTTCCTCTCCCTTTCTATTTCTCTCTCTCTCAAAAAAAAAAAATTATACACACACACACACACACACACACACACACACGGAAAGACAGCCCTGGCCGGTTGGCTCAGTGATAGAGTGTCGGCCTGGCGTGCAGAAGTCCTGGGTTCGATTCCCGGCCAGGACACACAGGAGAAGCACCCATTTGCTTCTCCCCCCCTCCCCCCTCCTTCCTCTCTGTCTCTCTCTTCCCCTCCCACAGCCGAGGCTCCATTGGAGCAAAGATGGCCCGGGCGCTGGGGATGGCTCCTTGGCCTCTGCCCCAGGCGCTAGAGTGGCTCTGGTCGCAACAGAGCGACGCCCTGGTGGGCAGAGCGTTGCCCCCTGGTGGGCGTGCCGGGTGGAACCCGGTCGGGCGCATGCGGGAGTCTGTCTGACTGTCTCTCCCCATTTCCAGCTTCAGAAAAATACAAAAAAAAAAAAGATGGAAAGACTTATTTCTAGCAATAGTCTAAGACTTGGGGATATTTTTTTTTTTTTGGTTAGAGTGATAAAGAAATAAACAGAGCAGACCTCTCTCACTAGTACCAGTTGAGGTATTAAACCAAGAGAGCACAGTGCTAAGTCATCGCCCCTGTAACCTGTGCTGTGTATCCCAGTCCACTGGAGGTGTAGCCACACAGCCATGGCCTTCTCTTAGAGCACGCTGAGCGTTCGGGGGTGAACTGCATGCTTCAGGCGGGGGCTGCCCCCGGGAGAGCTGTGTGTGTGTGTCTGTGTGTGTGTGTGTGTGTGTGGAGGGGTGGGTGGTTGGGAAGGCGTAGAAGACAGCTCTGAGCCCCAGACCCTCCAGGAGAGCTGTGTGTGTGTGTGTGTGTGTGTGTGTGGAGGGGTGGGGTGGCTGGAAGGCATAGAAGACAGCTCTGAGCCCCAGACCCTCCAGGAGAGCTGTGTGTGTGTGTGTGTGTGTGTGTGTAGGGGTGGTGGTTGGGAAGGCGTATAAGACAGCTCTGAGCCCCAGACCCTCCAGGAGAGCTGTGTGTGTGTGTGTGTGTGTGTGTGTGTGGAGGGGTGGGTGGCTGGGAAGGCGTAGAAGACAGCTCTGAGCCCCAGACCCCCAGGAGAGCTGTGTGTGTGTGTGTGTGTGTGTGTG
>NC_089493.1:297072348-297139848 GCF_036850765.1 Saccopteryx bilineata | reverse complement strand
AGGAAGCTCCATTTCTTATTTTTTTTGCGGTAACTCCATACTGCTTTCCACAGAGGCTGCCTCATTCTGCATTCCCACCAACAGCGTGCAAAATTTCCCTTTTCTCCACATCCTCGCCAACACTTCTTGTCTGTTCATTTAATGATGATAACCATTCTGCTGTATGGTAGGTGACACTACATTGTGTGTTCTTCTTTTTCAGAAGACTCATCATTGTTTGTTTAACTTATTGGATGATACATTGTACTTTCAATGTGCATCTCCTTGATAATTAGTGACGCTGAAAATATTTTCATATGTCTGTTGACCATCTATATGTGCTTTTGCATTTTTTTATTTAGAAATTAAATTTAATGGGTGACTTTGGTCCACAAGAACACATAGGTTTTGGGTAAACGTCTCTGTAGTATTTGACTTTTCATTGGGTTATGTGCCCATCACCCAAAGTCAAATCATTTTCCTCACTGTTATTTGACCCCTGTAATCCCTTCTGCCCACCCACCTCCTTCACTTTTGTCTATGGGTCTCAGTTTTATATTTCACCTAAATATGAAATCATACAGTTCTTAGATTTTTCTGGTTAACTTATTTTACTTAGCATAATATTCTCAAGCTCCATCCATGTTGTCATAAACGACAATATATTATCATTTTTATGGCTGACCAGTATTCCATTGTATATTGTACTTCTTCTTTTTCCAATACTATACCTAGGTACATCTTTATTGTTTCCATGTCTTGGCCACTGTGAGTAATGCTGTGATGAACATGGGGACACGTGTGTCCTTGCATGTTAATGTTTTCCAGTATTTTAAGTTGATACTGATTAGAGGGATTGCCGGGTCATATGGTAGCTCTAGTCTTAATTTCCAGAGGAACCACCGTGTGGTCTTCCATAATAAGTGTACAGTTTACATTCCCACCAGCAGTGAGTGAGGGTTCCTTTTTCTCCACAGCCTCTCCAACACTTGTTATTACCTGTATTGCTGATAACAGCCAATCAAAAGGCTGAGATGGCATTTCATTATAGCCGCCTTGATTCACATTTCTCTAATAGCTAGTGAAGATGAGCATTTGGGAGAAGTATCTGTTCAGGTCCTCTCCCCATTGAGGGGGGGATATTTTTCTGAAGCTAGAAGCAGGGAGGCAGTCAGACAGACTCCCACATGCACCCAACCAGGATCCACCCGGCATGCCCACCAGGGGGCGATGCTCTGCCCATCTGGAGTGTTGCTTTGCTGCAACCAGAGCCATTCTAGCGCCTGAGGCAGAGGCCACAGAGCCATCCTCAGCGCCCGGGCCAACTTTGCTCCCATGGAGCCTTGGCTGCGGGAGGGGAAGAGAGAGACAGAGAGGAAGGAAAGGGGGAGGGGTGGAGAAGCAGATGGGTGCTTCTCCTTTGTGCCCTGGCCGGGAATCGAACCCAGGACTTCCACACACTGGGCCGATGCTCTACCACTGAGCCAACCAGCCAGGGCCAATTTTCAATTACATAGATTGTTTGCTTGTTTGTTAATGAGCTTTGTGAGTTCTTTATATATTTATATTTTGGACACTAAACCTTATTAAAGCTGTATTTTGCAAATATCATCTCCCACTGTTGGCTGCTTTTTTGTTTTGTCCTTGGTTTCTTTTGCTGTGCAGAGACTTTTAGTTTAATATAGTCCCATTTCTTTATTTTTTCCTTTACTTCCCTTGCCTTTGGGGTCAAATTCATAAAACATTCTCTATGGCCAAGGTCCATGAGTTTAGTGGCTATGTTTTCTTCTATGTAATTTATTGTTTCAGATCTTATATTTAGGTCTTTGATCCATTGGAATTAGTTTTTTTTGCAGGGGGACAAACTGTAGTCAAGTTTCATTCTTTTGCATGTGCTTTCCAATTTTCCCAGTACCCTTTACTGAAGAGGTTTTCTTTTCTCCATTGTGTGTTTTTGGCTCCTTTATCATATTGTCCATATATATGTGGTTTTATCTCTGGGCTCTCAATTCTGTTCCATTGGTCTGAGTGTCTGTTTTTCTGCCAGTACCACGCTGTTTTGATTATCATGGCTCTGTAGTATAGTTTGAAGTCAGATGGTGTGATACCTCTGGCTTCATTCTTTTTCTCAGGATTGCTTTGGCTATGCAGGGCTTTTTATGGTTCCCTACCAACCTGGTGATTTTTGTTCTAGTTCTTTAAAAATGACATTAGAATTTTAATTGGGATTGCATTACATTTAGAGATTGCTGTAGGTAATATAGCCATTTTAACTATGTTGATTCTTCTAATTCATAAACATGGAATATTTTCCCATTTTTTGTGTCTTTTAAAATTTCTCTCAATAATGCTTTGTAGTTTTCAGTATATAGGTCTTTACATTCTTTGTTAATATTGTTCTTAGGTAATTTATTTTGTTGTTGTTGCAATTGTAAAAGGAATTGTACTTCTGAGTTTATTTTCTGAAGTTTCATCATTGGTATATATAAAAGCAATAGACTTGTATATTGATTTTGTATACTGTGTCTTTACTGTATTGGTTTGTTTCTAATAGTTTTTTAGAGTTGTCTTTTGGGTTCTGTATATACGGGATATTTTCATCGAAAAAAGTAATGACTTACTTCTTATTTCCCAATATGTATGCCTTTTATTTCCTTCTCTTGCCTGATTGCTCTGGTAAAAATTTTCAGAACTACGTTAAATAAGAAAGGAAAGAGTGGGCAGCCTTGTCTTGTCCTTGATTTTAGAGGAAAAACCTTTATTTGTTCACCATTTAGTATAGTAATGGCTGATCATGTATCCTATGTGGCCTGTATTATGTTGAGGCACTTTCTTTTTATATTTAATTTATTGAGTGCGTCAAACATAAATGGATGTTGTATCTTATCAAATGCATTTTTGGCACTATTTATAGAATCATATTTTTCCCCTTTGTTTTGTTAATGTGGTGTATTACATTGACTGATTTACATAGGTTGTACCATGCTTGGGTGGTTACCATTAGTTTATAAGAGAAATATTTTCATATGCACTAGAGTCCTTTGCTGTATGAGTGCTTCTGCACTCCACCCTCCTTTGCTGCTACAGATGTTTATCCTCTCCCCTTTTGTTATTGTTGTCACAGATTATCCTTGTTTTTATTGTGACTCCTTGTCACAATAGAACTCCTTGCTGGAGTTTGACTAATAGTTTTGATTTTTTTGTTGTTGTTGTTCTTTGTTTCTGGTTTAATAACCCCCTTGAATATTTCCTGCAGTGGGGGTTTTCTGGTAATATATTCCCTCAGCCTCTTCATGTCTGCAAAAGTTTTTATTTCTCCTTCATATTTGAAGGATAACACTGATGGATATAGTGTTCTTGGCTGGTAATTCCTCTCTTTCAATACTTTGAATGTTTGAGTCCGCTCTCTGCTGGCTTGTAGAGTTTCTGCTGAGAAGTCTGATGATAGCCTGATGGACCTTCCTTTATATGTTATGTTCTTCTTTTCCCTAGCTGCTTGAGGATTCTTTCTTCGTTACTGATTTTTGACAATTTAATTAGGATGTGCCTTGGGATGGGTCTGTTTGGGTTGAGGTAACTCGGCATTCTGTTTGTTTCTTGGATTCGAGGATCTAAGTCTTTCCATTGGCTTGGGAAGTTCTCATCAATTACTTCTTTGAATAGGCTCTCCGTTCCCTTCTCTCTCTCCTCTTCTTCTGATATTCCCATTATTGTTATATTGCTCTTTCTGATGGAGTCATACAATTCTTGTAGAGCTCTCTCAGTTCTTTAAATTTGTGAGTCTTTCTCTTTTTCTTTCTGTAGCATTTTTAACTAACAATGTCTTTAATGTCCCTGATTCTTGCCTCTATCTGGCCTGTTTTAGTAGCTAAACTTGCTAACTCATTTTACAACTCATATATTGAAAGCTTCTTCTCTGTTTGTTTTTTAAGTTTCCATCTCATTGGTGAAGTGCTAATTTTGTTTATTGATTTGTTTACTGAGCTCAGTAAGTTTCCTGTCAGTGTTTTCTTGCATCTCTGAATATTTTCAGAACTTCAGATTTAAATTCTCTATCATTTAACTTCAAGGTTTCCATGTGATAGACATTGCTTTCTGGAGATTTTTTTTATTTTCTTTCTGAACTACATCTCTGTCTTGTGTAGCCATGATATTTGATTTTTTCTGCCTCCATGGAATTTGAGAGTGGTATTATTATTAACTCCAGGGCTGGTGACATCAGAGAAATAGCGCCGCAAGGAGTGATACCAATAAATCTTCCCAAAAATTCAACAAGATCTTCAACCAGAGACAGAAAAATCTATCCTTGGAGCCTCCAGCAGTTCCACACTAAACGCAAAGTACTATCAACAAAACCACCCTCAGATGCCATTAAGGAAAAGGAAATCGAATATCATGGATACAAAAGACAGAGAGGTAGTGCAGATAGATGAGGAAAAATCTATGGAGAAAAAATTTAATATATTGGAAACCTTGGAGCTAAATGACAGAGAATTTAAAATAGAAATCCTAAAAATACTCAAGAGATATACAAGAAAACACAGAAAGGCAATTTAGGGAGCTCAGAAAACAACTCAATGAACACAAAGAATATATTACCAAGGAAATTGAAACTATAAAAAACAAACAGAGGTGAAAAAATTCATGAGCTAAAAAATGAGGTAACAAGCTTAGCTAATAGAACAGGCCAGATAGAAGGTAGGATTAGTGACATAGAAGACAAGCAACTTGAGGCACAACAGAGAGAAGAGGAAAGAGACTCAAAAATTTAAAAAAATGAGAAAGCCCTATAGGAATTGTCTGACTCCATCAAAAAGAATAACATAAGAATAATAGGTATATCAGAGGGAGAAGAGAGAGAAAATGGAATGGAGAACATATTCAAACAAATAATAGATGAGAACTTCCCAAGCCTGTGGGAAGAACTAAAGCCTCAAATTCAAGAAGCAAACAGAACTCCGAGTTTTCTTAACCCCAACAAACCTACTCCAAGGCACATCATAATGAACTTGGCACAAACCAACGACAAGGAAAAAATTCTCAAGGCAGCCAGGGAAAAGAAGAATACAACATATAAAGGAAGGCCTATTAGATTATCATTGGATTTCTCAACAGAAACTCTACAAGCTAGAAGAGAGTGGACCCCAATATTTAAAGTTTTGAAAGAGAGGAACTTTCAGCCACGAATACTATACCCATTAAAGCTATCCTTCAAATATGAAGGAAAAATAAAAACATTCACAGATACAGAAAAGATGAGGGAATTTATCATCAGAAAACCCCCACTCCAGGAATTACTAAAGGGGGTTTTCCAACCAGATACAAAGAACAAAACACAAGTAAAAGCTCCACCAAGAAAACAATAAAACCAAATTTAAACTGTGACAACAAAAACAAAAAAGGGGGGGGAGAGGACGGAAATTAACAGCAAAGGACAATGGAGGGCAAAAGTACTCACAAAATAGTTCGCTACAAATGAAACAGGGTAGGGACCCTTTTCATTACTCAAAGGTAACCACCATTGAAAAAACCACCACAGAAGCACATGAGATAAAAAAGATAGCAACAGAGGAAAGATGTATGGAATACATACCAAATAAAAACAAAAGATAGAAAAACGAAAAGAGAAGGATCAAACAAGACACAAAACTAACAGAAAGCAAGATATAAAATGGCAATAGGGAACTCACAAGTGTCAATAATTACACTAAATGTAAACTGATTAAACTCACCAATAAAAAGGCACAGAGTAGCAGAATGGATTAAAAAAGAAAATCCAACTATATGCTGCCTACAGGAAACTCATCTAGTAACAAGGATAAAAACAAATTCAAAGTGAAAGGCTGGAAAACAATACTCCAAGCAAATAACATCCAAAAAAAAGCAGGTGTAGCAATACTCATATCGGATAATGCTGACTACAAGACAGGAAAAGTATCTCAGAGACAAAAATGGTCCATTTCATAATGGCTAAGGGGACACTGAATCAAGAAGACATAACAATCTAATATATATGCACCAAACCAAGGAGTACCAAAATATATAAGACAGCTACTTATTGACCTTAAAACAAAAACTGACAAAAATACAATCATACTTGGAGACCTCAATACACCGCTGACGGCTCTAGATCGGTCATTCAAACAGAGAATCAATAAAGATATATTGGCCTTAAACAAAACACTAGAGCACCTGGATACGATAGACATCTACAGGACATTTCATCCCAAAGTGACAGAGTATACATTTTTCTCCAGTGTACATGGATCATTCTCAAGAATTGACCATATGTTGGGCCACAAAAATAACATCAGCAAACTCAGAAAAATCAAAGTTGTACCAAGCATATTTTCTGATCATAAAGCCTTGAAACTAGAATTCAACTGCAAAAAAGAGGGGGGAAAACCCACAAAAATGTGGAAACTAAACAACATACTTTTTAAAAGTGAATGGGTCAAAGAAGAAATAAGCATAGAGATCAAAAGATATATACAGACAAATGAAAATGACAATACAACATATCAGAATCTATGGGATGCAGTGATAAGAAGGAAGTTCATATCACTTCAGGCTTATATGAACAAACAAGAGAGAGCCCAAGTGAACCACTTAACTTCACACCTTAAGGAACTGGAAAAAGAAGAACAAAGACAACCCAAAACCAGCCGAAGAAAGGAGATAATAAAAATCAGAGCAGAAATAAATGAAATAGAGAACAGAAAAACTATAGAAAAAAATAATAGAATAAGGAGCTGGTTCTTTGAAAAGATCAACAAAATTGACAAACCCTTGGTGAGACTTACCAAGGAAAAAAGAGAAAGGACTCATATAAACAAAATCCAAAATGAAAGAGGAGAAATCACCACAGATATCATAGATATACAAAGAATTATTGTAGAATACTATGAAACACTTTATGCCACTAAATTCAACAATCTAGAACAGCGGTTCTCAACCTGTGAGTCACGACCCCGGCGGGGTTGCCTAAAGCCATCGGAAAATACATAATGCATATCAGGTATTTACATTCCGAATCATAACTGTAGCAAAATTACAGTTATGAAGTAGCCACCAAAATTATTTTTTGGTTTGGGGTCACCTCAACATGAGGAACTGTATTGCGGGGTCATGGCATGAGAAAGGTTGAGAACCACTGATCTAGAAGAAATGGATAAATTCCTAGAACAATACAACCTTCCTAGACTGAGTCAAGAAGAAGCAGAAAGCCTAAACAGAGCAATTAGTAAGGAAGAAATAGAAAAAACTATTAAAAACCTCCCCAAAAATAAAAGTCCAGGCCCAGATGGTTATACTAGTGAATTCTATCAAACATTCAAAGAAGACTTGGTTCCTATTCTACTCAAAGTGTTCCAAAAAATTGAAGAAGAAGCAATACACATTTATGAGACCAACAAACCCTCATACTGAAACTGGGCAAGGACAGCACAAAAAAAGAAAACTGCAGACCAATATCTCTAATGAATCAGATGCTAAAATATTAAACAAAATACTAGCAAATCGAATACAACATATTAAAATAATAATACATCACAGTCAAGTGGGATTCATCCCAGAATCTCAAGGATGGTTCAACATACGTAAAACGGTTAACGTAATACACCATATCAACAAAACACAGAAAAAAAACACACGATCTTATTAATAGATGCAGAAAAGGCATTCGATAAAATACAACACAAGGCCCTGGCCGGTTGGCTCAGCGGTAGAGTGTCGGCCTGGCGTGCAGGGGACCCGGGTTCGATTCCCGGCCAGGGCACATAGGAGAAGCGCCCATTTGCTTCTCCACCCCTCCTTCTTCTCTGTCTCTCTCTTCCCCTCCCGCAGCCAAGGCTCCATTGGAGCAAGGATGGCCTGGGCGCTGGGGATGGCTCCTTGGCCTCTGCCCCAGGCACTAGAGTGGCTCTGGTTGCGGCAGAGCGACGCCCCGGAGGGGCAGAGCATCGCCCCCTGGTGGGCAGAGCGTCACCCCTGGTGGGCGTGCTGGGTGGATCCCGGTCAGGCGCATGCGGGAGTCTGTCTGACTGTCTCTCCCCGTTTCCAGCTTCAGAAAAATACAATAAAATAAATACAACACAATTTTATGTTTAAGACTCAACAAAATAAGAGGAAAATATCTCAACATGATAAAGTCCATATATGATAAACCATCAGCTAACATCATATTAAATGGCACAAAACTGAAGACTTTCCCCCTTAAATCAGGAACAAGACAGGGTTGTCCACTCTCTCCACTCTTATTTAATGTGGTGCTAGAGGTTCTAGCCAGAGCAATCAGACAAGACAAAGAAATAAAAGGCATCCATATCGGAAAAGAAGTAAAAGTATCACTTTTTGCAGATGACATGATCCTATACATTGAAAACCCCAAAGAATCTACAAAAAGACTACTAGAAACAATAAGCTAATACAGTAAGGTCGCAGAATACAAAATTAACACAAAAGTCTATAGTGTTTCTATATGCCAACAATGAAACATTTGAGAACGAACTCAAAAAAATAATCCCCTTCACGATTGCAACAACAACAAAAAAAAATACGTAGGAATAAACATAGCAAAGAATGTAAAGGACCTATATAATGAAAACTACAAAGCATTGTTAAGGGAAATCGAAAAAGATACAATGATATGGAAGAATATTCCTTGTTCTTGGATAGGAAGAATAAATATAATCAAGATGGCCATATTACCCAAAGCAATAAATAAATTGAATGCAATTCTCATCAAAATTCCAATTACATTTTTTAAAGAAATGGAACAAAAAACCCTCAGATTTCTATGGAACTATAAAAAACCCCGAATAGCCAAAGCAATCCTAAAGAAAAAGAATGAAGCTGGGGGCATACAATACTGACTTTAAACTCTATTATAGGGCCACGCAATCAAAACAGCATGTATTGGCAGAAAAATAGACACTCAGACCAATGGAACAGAAATAGAAAGCCCAGAAATAAAACCACATATATATAGTCAAATAATTTTGATAAAGGGGCCAACAACACACAATGGAGAAAAGAAAGCCTCTTCAATAAATGGTGCTTGGAAAACTGGAAAGCCACATGCAAAAAGATGAAACTGGACTACAGTCTCTCCCCTGTACAAAAATTAACTCAAAATGGATCAAAGATCTAAACATAAGACCTGAAACAATTAAGTACATAGAAGAAGACATAGGTACTCAAACTCATGGACCTGGGTTTTAAAGAGCATTTTTAATGAATTTGACTCAATGCAAGAGAAGTGAAGGCAAAAATTAATGAATGGGACTACATCAGAACTAAGAAGTTTTTGCTCAGCAAGGAGAAACTGATATCAAAATAAACAGAAAGCCAACTAAATGGGAAATGATATTTTCAAACAACAGCTCAGATAAGGGCCTAATATCCAAAATATGCAAAGAACTCATAAAACTCAACAACAAACAAACAAACAATCCAATAAAAAAATGGGAAGAGGATAATGAATAGACACTTCTCCCAGGAAGAGATACAAATGGCCAACAGATATATGAAAAGAATGCTCATCTTCTTTAGCTATTAGAGAAATGCAAATCAAAACGTCAATGAGATACCACCTCACACCTGTTCGATTAGCTTTATTAGCAAGTCAGGTAATAGCAAATGTTGAGAGGCTGTGGAGAAAAAGGAACCCTCATTCACTGTTGGTGGGAAATGTAAAGTAGTACAACCATTATGGAAGAAAGTATGGTGGTTCCTCAAAAAACTGCAAATAGAACTACCTTATGACCCAGCAATCCCTCTACTGGGTATATATACCCCAAAACCTCAGAAACATTGATACGTAAAGACACATGCAGCCCCATTTTTATTGCAAGCACTTGTTCACAGTGGCCAGGACATGGAAACAACCAAAAAGCCCATCAATAGATGACTGGATAAAGAAGATGTTGCAAGGCATATACACTATGGAATACTACTCAGCCATAAGAAATGATGACTTCGGAACATTTACAGCAAAATGGTGGGATCTTTATAACATGATAAGAAGCGAAATAAGTAAATCGAAAAAAACAGGAACTGTAATTATTCCATACGTAGGTGGGACATAAAAACGAGACTAAGAGACATTGACAAGAGTGTGGTGGTTACGGGGGGGGGGGGGGGGGAGAGGAGGAGGGGGAGGGGCACAAAGAAAACTAGATAGAAGGTGATGGAGGACAATCTGACTTTGGGTGATGGGTATGCAACATAATCGATCGACAAGATAACCTGGACATGTTTTCTTTGAACATATGTACCCTGATTTATTGATGTCAGCCAGGTAAAACTAATAAAAAAAATTAATAAAAATAATTTTGAAAAAAAAATCCAGAAGAAAACAAGTAAAAAAATGAAAATTAAAAATTATATATACAATGAAAATAAAAAAATTTTTAAATGACAAGTACAGAAGAAAAACTGCAAAATAATCAAAAACAAAAATCACAAACATAAATGTTAAAGAAAATGAAATTCTAAAGAAATTTTAGTTTTGAGAGCTTTTTTTTTTTTCCACTGGGTTGTGCTGTATTACAAGTTTTAGTTCTGAAATCCCTGAGCTGGCCTCAGCTGGGTAATTGCTGTCACCGTGATGTAGGTGGGGCCGCAGTCACATTGATGGGTGGACTTGTGAGGACGTCATGGCTTTGCCTTTCCATCTTTGTGGCTTTAGCAATGGCAGCCCCAGGCCTCCAGGCTCTCCTCCCCTCGTCTCAACAGACCAGGGGGCCAGACACAGGGCACCTCTGTTCTTCCGGGGAGAGAGTGGCTCTGGAGAGCTAGCTGTGGGGTCTGTCTCTGCCACTGTCCATACATGGAGAGGTGAGGGAGCCAGGATCTGGGAGGCTGGGGGCCGCACTTTGGTCTTCTCTGTCTCTGCTCTGAGAGCAGGCTGTGGGCAGACCATGGGTACACCGGTAATGACTTCTTATTCTTCCACCATTTGGTTTAGAATCTCCCCCTCTCCTCCTCAGTCTCACCGCTCCTCTCGGCCAAAGGAGCCCCAGTCACTCTGGGGTTTTCCTCTCTGGAACCCTTGCAGACAAACACCAGACAGTCTGGGCCTCTCCTCTCTCCACAACCGATTGTGAGTCCACTTTGTCTTCTGCCCCCTCCTCAAATCTTCCTACCTTCAGTCCATTCGGAGCACGTATCTTTCAGGCATGCCTGTGAGCCCAACTGGGGTTGCTTTGCTACATTATAGCTGTTCAATTTATTGACATTTCAAGGGGACAGATCAGTAGTATCTCTCATGCGGCCATTACTCTGACCTAGATTTCTATTTCTGACATCATTCATTCTTTCCTCCATATGGTCAGTTTTATTTCCTAAGCTTGATTAGTTCACTCTTTATCTCTTTTATTGAGTTCTCAATCTCTAAAAAGATAAGCTTTCAATAAATAAATTAAATCACTTAAAATAATATCCACAGTTTTATGTTATTGGTAAAATAGTATATAATATGTAGCTAAATATTTTAAAAGGTATAATACTTTTGAACATTCAGTTCCCTGTTTATAGATGCTTAACTCTAAATATGCTTAACATGAATCTTTAGAGGACAAGATAATTGAGAAGCTTATTGTGTCATCATTTTGAGAAAAAAACAATTTTTATGTCATTTTATAAGAAAGCCAAAAGTAGTTTTGGTTCTCATAGCTAGTAAATAATGACTGTCATTTCATCCTCTGGATGACTATTACCTCATTTGTAGAGTGAAATAATAGTGTTTTCTCTACATAAGCCAGGCAAATAAACCAAATTCTAAGATAAGAGATCTATGCTTAATACTTACTGTTTACTTTTTACAAATCTTAATAAGAAACATTAATGTAAATACAATGACCATTTTAGATGCATATACTTAAAAGCTATAATTATTTTTCTTTAATTCTAGAAAGTAATTTCTTTATATAGACAAAGCACTAAATACAATAGTTCCCTGGTTTCTTTAAGGTCTCTAATCAAAAATTATTTCTAAAATGTAAGTCTTTCTTCAACATTTCATACTTTCATACTTCTCTTTTCTGCTTTTATTTTCCCCTAACAATATATTTTTTGACCTGTTCATCTTTATTATAATCTGTTCCCTTTGTCTAGAAACTAGCTCTTGTGAGGGCAGTCATTTCTTTTTTTTTTTTAGCTCTTTAAACTTGATGACACTGTGAGTGCAGCCTGTGCAGGGGCCTCTGGAGCTCAAGCTCGCTGGGTTCACAGTGTCAGCAGCTCTGGCTCCGCTGCCGTGGAGTCTCCAGCCAAAGGGCAGCAGCTGGATTCTGGCTGACCTTTTTTTTAATTTTTAATTTTAATTTATTATGTTGACATGGTTTCAAGTGTTCCACTCAATATAATACCCTCAACCTCCTCATTGAGCTCCCCCCATAGAGGGCAGGGGTTTTTATCTAATTTTGTCACTGCTGTATGCCCAGGGTCTATTAATACCTGATGCACAATGGGCAACCAGTGATACTATATAAATATTTATTAATATTCCAGTTTCAAAAATTCTAAGTAGCCAGAACACAGAGGACTTTCATCACAGAACTACTGTATCTGTACACTTATTATTGTTTAACTACAAAAGTTATTGAAATTACAGAGGAAGTTACTACTTACTCAGTATCTTGGTTCTTGGAGCAACATTTGGGAATTTTAGGTGGGAGCCTCGGTAGGGTCGAAACAAAAGCTTTTGTGACATGCTGTGTCTCCTCCCGTGCGGACCTAGGTGACCTGGACCATGGAGAGCCGAACTTGGTCTGACAAGGTAAAAAAAGTACAAACCTTCTTCCTTTTGTCTTCTGAACAATTTCTCTCAGGTGCTGCATATCACATAGTCATGGAGACTGAACCACAGTGTGATGTTGGAAAGATCTCTGCAGTGATTCAGTGTCACATTCCAGATGCCACCTTGGGAAAATACACTGGAGCTAAATTATCATTTACCCTACCCAAAAAGCACGTACACAGGTATAGATTCAGAGAGTTGTAGATGCATAGTTTTGGTAACCAAAAATTAGTTTTTAGTTTTCCGAGCTCAGTGAATAGTACTTTGCTATGAGCCCCGTCTCCAAGTGTGCTGTCATTTGCCGGCCAGAGTCGAGAAGTTCATAGCTGAAGATTTCTCTCGCTGAACAGGGGATTGTTTCACTACTTCAAGTTTATTCAGGGCTCACTTGATGTTTTTCTTTCTGGGAATTTTGGTTTTTTTTGTGGGGGAGGAGGTTTGCCACCTATTTTCTATAGCTTCCTAGTATTAATAAAGGATAGCTAATAATAAGATGTTCATAGTAAACAATTTTTTTTTCTTCTTTCCCAAGTGAGAGGAGGGTAGATCGAGAGACAGACTCCCACATGCGCCCGACTGGGATCTACCCAGCAAGCCCCCGTCTGGGGCCGATGCTCTGCCCATTTGGGGCCATGCTTGCAACTGAGTTGTTTTTAGCACCTGAGGTGGAGGCTCCATGAAGCCATTCTCATCACCCAGGGCAGTGTGCTCAAACCAATCAAATCATGGCTGCAGGAGGGGCGTTTGAGGGAGGGGTGGACAAGCAGATGGTTGCTTCTCCTGTGTGCCCTTACTGGGAATCAAACCCGGGACATCCACACGCCAGGTGACACTCTACCACTGAGCCAACTGGCCAGGGCTATAGTAAACACACTTTATGTATGGTAAAATCCAAGGAAATATTAAGATGGTGTATGAAGAAAGTAGCTTAAATAACAACTCTTGGAGAAAAAGTGACAAGGACATAGATGTAACAGTGAGTTTGACCTCAGTGGCTAGGCAAATTAATTCTAGAGGGGAGAGACAGGGATTGACATTTTAGCCGGGACTCCCATCCCAGCTAAGAGTGTTGGTCATCACTGACCTTTAGGAGTGCACAATTTTCATATTCTTGTCTGAAGTGATTACTGTGTAGATACTCCATAAGTGCAAGAGGGCTGCCCTGCCCGGGAAGAGAGGAAGAACTCCGAGGACATTGCTCTGCTCCCATCTGGTGCAGAGGTCCTGGTGGAATGAAAGGGAACACCAGGAGTTGGGCACCCAAGATTCTAATAAAGAGATATGAAAATAAACATCTGCACCCTACAATAGGAATAAATAAAGATATGAAAATAAACATCTGCACCCTGCAATAGGAATAAAAAGAAGAGGAAGGCTCCCTGGGAGCTGTTTTGATTCAGAGAGTATACCTGAACCTTCTCGAGAAGCAGGAGTGAGGAGGCTGTGGAGACAGCTGAGGGAGAACGGGGGGGGGGGGGGGCATGAAAGACACCACGGCCGGATGTGCATTCTGGGAGCACTCTTGCCGCAGAGTGAGAGGACAGGCGTTCGTTGCGTACTTTCAGCACCGTCTGGTCATTATAAATCTGGAGGGGCGTCACGTCACTGAAAGAAACGTGAGAGAAGCCACTTGAACACGTCCCATCTGCCGTCCTGTGTCGTCTGAATACAAAGGACACTATCAGAAGAAAACAAGAATAATGAGCGTATCATTAAGGATAAAATATGAAATATAAGGATTCAGGTAAAGGTAATATTTTCATCCTGTATTCCCACTAAATATTTTGGACATGGAAGAGAGAAAGAGGAAGAATTTCTGAGGCACAGATGAGTATCAGCACCTTAGATGTGGATTTCTGTGCCGTGGAGAGCGGGTGGGTCTAGTCGAGCACAAAATGCAAACCATGAACCTAGGGGAAAATAGATGAGTTCAGAATGAATTTTTCTTTCACAAAATAATTTTAAATCAATTATTCAAAAATATTTTAAAAAGAATAAAATGTTCATAGCCCATTTATTCACAGAATACTTCACTATAGTAGGAAAAGAATAAAATGACAGAGGGTTCTTGGTTATTTCCAAAACTTTGATGGCTTAATTGTTTACTTGTCTTGGACTGGGAACAGCTCTGAATGTTTTACACCTGCGCACTTACATAGACATGAGGAAGAGATTAGAAAAAATACTACAACCTCAATGCCTGTATTCCAAAATATGGCTAACAAAAGTGAACTTGAGATTTTTTAAACAAAGTTGTAAGTTGGTTCTTTGAGAAAACTGGTGAATTTAATAAAACTTCAATCATACGGACCAGGAAAAAGAGAGAGAGAGAGAGAGAAAAGATACAAATTAAAACTGACTCTGGAAGAAATTAACTTGAAAATCTCTTTATTTATTAAAGACATTGAATTTATACTTTAAAACATTTTCATAAAGAAAACTCTGGGACTAGCTGACTTCACGGATGAGTTCTACAAAACATTTAATAAAGGAAAAATAGCAATTCTGTACAAACTGTTCTAGAAATGAAAATGGAACATTTCCCAACTTGTTTCATAAGACCAGTATTACCCTGGTACTAAAATCAAAGACATTATAAGAAAAAGATGATGATGATGATGCAATAATCCTTAATAGAGTGTATGGGTCTTGAACATAGTGGGATAGGGATTCTGTTGAGGAGATTCAAAAAGAAGAAAACAATGACCTCAAAACTTGACCAGTGGTGGTGCAGTGGATAGAGCACCAACCTGGGATACTGAGAACCCAGGTTCAAAATCCCAAGGTCGCCATCGTGAGCGCAGTCTCACCTGGTTTGAGCACAGGATTGCCAGCTTGAGCACAGGATTATCCATATGATCCCGGATCGCTGACTTGAGTCCAAAGGTCACTGGCTTGAGCCCAATGTCACTGGCTTAAGCAAGGGGTCACTAACTTGGCTTGAGCCTCCGGGTCAAGGCACATATGAGGAGCAATCAATGAACAACTAAATGACACAACTACGAGTTGATGCTTCCCATCTCGCTCCCTTGCTCTCTCTCTTTCTCTCTCTCTCTCTCTCTCTCACACACACACACACACACACACACACAATATGTAAATAGTTGTCATAGGAAGAGGGGTCAGACTGAACTGTCGGATAAAAGAAGGACCAATCAAGCCGGGTGAAGCTAGATGGAGATGGAGTCCAGCCTCAAACATGGAGGGAATGTAAAGATGGAGGTTCTGAGCCCACGTCTCTGAGGGTGACCCACGTAGAGTTAGTAGTCCCGTCCCTCACTGGGAATGAGAGGTGTGTTTAAGAAGTGAATCAGTTTCTGAAGATCTTTTCAACCTAAAATAATGTAAACTTTTCCTGGTAAAACTATTCTTGGAATCCTTCATGTGCCTGCACCACAGCTCACAAACTGTCACACACGTGACCTCACTGTCTGAGTCAGTCTCCCCGGGGCTCAGCCACTGCTTCCCCAACGTCGTTTTCTGTTATTTAACGATGTATACCTCCTGTACTTTGAGCACGATTTCCATTTGATGTAGCTATTACATGTGAATAAATTATAAAGTAGCTATAGTCCTTAACACTTATAGAAAACAAACTGATAATTTTTTAGAAGAATAAAGGAATTTATACCAAATATTGTTACAGTGGGAGAAATTTGCTAAAGCGAAGGTCTCTATTTCCATTTCTTTGACAATAAGCATTGCAGTGAAGAAAAATCTACTAAACATTTCCCCATTGCTAGCCAGAAATTATTATGGAACAGAGCAATATTGAATATTTGTCTAAAAACAAAACAAAAGCGCCTAGGCCCTGGCCAGTTAGCTCAATCAGTTAAGAACATTGTCCCAAAATGACAAGGTAGCAGGTTCAATCCCTGGTCAGGATACACACAGGAAACAACCAAGAATGCACGATGGAGCACAAAACAAATGAATGCTTCCCTCCGCCCTCCTCCTTCCTCTCTGTCTCTCTAAAAATAAATGAATTAAAAAAAAAATTAAGCCCTGACTGAATAGCTCAATTGGTTGGAGCATCATTCTGGAGCACAAAGGTTGCTGGTTGAATTCCCCGATCAGGACACAGACAGAAGCAGCTCGAAGTTCCTGTTTCTCTCTCTCCCTGCCTCTCTCTCAAAAAACAAACAAAAAACCTAAAGTGAAATTGGGCCCAAAACTTGAATAGGCATTTCTCCAAAGAAGACGTACCGTTTGCCGATAAGCACATGAAGAGGTGTCCAACATCACTACTCACTAGAGGAAAGCAGAACAGAAAGCTGTGTTGGTAAGGATGCGGAGCAGTCGGACCCCTGTGCGTAGCTGTGGGAATGGTTGGTAAGGATGCGGGGCAGTCAGAACCCTGTGCGTAGCTGTCGGAATGGTTGGTAAGGATGCGGACCTGTGCGTAGCTGTGGGAATGGTTGGTAAGGGTGCGGGGCAGTCGGACCCTGTGCGTAGCTGTGGGAATGGTTGGTAAGGATGCGGGGCAGTCGGAACCCTGTTGTGGGAATGGTTGGTAAGGATGTGGGGCAGTCGGAACCCTGTGCGTAGCTGTGGGAATGGTTGGTAAGGATGCGGGGCAGTCGGAACCCTGTGTGTAGCTGTGGGAATGGTTGGTAAGGATGCGGGGCAGTCGGAACCCTGTTGTGGGAATGGTTGGTAAGGATGTGGGGCAGTCGGAACCCTGTGCGTAGCTGTGGGAATGGTTGGTAAGGATGCGGGGCAGTCGGAACCCTGTGTGTAGCAGTGGGAATGGTTGGTAAGGATGCGGGGCAGTCGGACCCTGTGCGTAGCTGTGGGAATGGTTGGTAAGGATGCGGGGCAGTCGGACCCTGTGTGTAGCTGTGGGAATGGTTGGTAAGGGTGCGGGGCAGTCGGACCCTGTGCGTAGCTGTGGGAATGGTTGGTAAGGATGCGGAGCAGTCGGACCCTGTGCGTAGCTGTGGGAATGGTTGGTAAGGATGCGGGGCAGTCGGAACCCTGTTGTGGGAATGGTTGGTAAGCATGCGGGGCAGTCGGAACCCTGTGTGTAGCAGTGGGAATGGTTGGTAAGGATGCGGGGCAGTCGGACCCTGTGCGTAGCTGTGGGAATGGTTGGTAAGGATGCGGGGCAGTCGGAACCCTGTGTGTAGCTGTGGGAATGGTTGGTAAGGGTGCGGGGCAGTCGGAACCCTGTGCGTAGCTGTGGGAATGGTTGGTAAGGATGCGGAGCAGTCGGACCCTGTGCGTAGCTGTGGGAATGTCGAACCGGGTGCCTGCTGTAGGAAACAGTATGGAGAGTCCTCAGAAAGGGAAACATAGAATTACTCCATGATCCAGCAGTCCCACTTGTCGATTCCCAAAGTAATTGAAAGCAGAAACTCAAACAGATATTTGCACCCTAATGTTCATAGCAGCATTATTCACAAAGTCCAAAAGGTAGAAAAACAACCCAAATATTCACTGACAGAATGTATATCCATACGATGTATATCCATACAGTGAGTGTTATTCATCTGTAAAAAGTAATAGAATTCTGAGACATGCTACAACATGGATGAATCTGGAAAGAATTATGCTCAGAGAGATAAGCCATACACAAAAGGACCAATATTGCCCTGGCCAGTTGGCTCAGTGGTGGAGCATTGGCCTGGTGTGCAGGAGTCCCGGGTTCGATTCCTGGCCAGGGCACACAGGAGAAGCGCCCATCTGCTTCTCCACCCCTCTCCCTCTCCTTCCTCTCTGTCTCTCTCTCTTTCCCCTCCCGCAGCCAAGGCTCCATTGGAGCAGAGTTGGCCCGGGCACTGAGAATGGCTCTGTGGCCTCTGCCTCAGGCACTAGAATGGCTCTGGTTGCGGCAGAGCGACACCCCAGATGGGCAGAGCATCGCCCCCTGGTGGGCATGCCAGGTGGATCCCGGTTGGGCACATGCGGGAGTCTGTCTGACTGCCTCCCTGTTTCCAACCTCAGAAAAATACAAAAAAAAAAAAAAAAAGGACCAATATTGTGTGATCCCAATTTACATGAGGCACACAGGATAGGCAAATTCATAGAGAGAGAAATTTCAGGTCACATTGAGGGAAGAGAGGAATAGAGAATTATTGTTTAATGGGTATGCAGTTCTTGTTTGGAATTGTAAAAATGTTTGGAAGTTCCCGGTAGTAATGGTTGCACAACATTGTGATATATTCAATGCTGCTTCAACTGTATAATAAAACCATGAAAGGTGAAATTTAATGATATATATATATAATCATGATAAAATAACTTAAAACAATTGTGAATAAAATGAAGTACTAAATGAAGAAAAATAAGCGCTCATTTTTTTATTAAATGTATTGGAGTGACATAGTTAATAAGACCATATTGGTTTCAAGTGTACGCATTGTGTGATACATCGGCTGTGTATATTAGGTTGTGTTGCCAACACCCAACGTCAGATCCTCCATCACTGTACACTTGACTGTTTCACCACCCCAGACCCCTGTCCCTCTGGTCACCACGCACACTGCTGTCTGTGTCTGTCAGGTTCTGTTTGTTTATCTTGCTTGTTCATTTCTTTGCTTTTCATTTTATAATCCCACGTGTTGGCAGTATTTCATTCCTCGGGCTGAGTAGCAGTAATTTCAGTGTGTGTGTGAGAGAGAGAGAGAGAATTGTATATAACTAGAAAATAAAATGAACTAAAAAGAGAAAATGAAAGGTATCCAGATTGTGTGAGTACTTCCCTTTTCTTCCTCTCTCCTGCAGGTTTGAAGCTCTGTTTGATGATATGAAGGAGAGAAAGAGAGAGGCTGGGCATTGCCCGCTTTGATGGTCGATCACCACTATGGAAGAAGTCTTCCTGAAGTAAGTAACCTAGTGGACCTTCAAAAAAATTCAACACCTAAAGGTCTACATCACTCCCAAGGACCAACCCCACCGTATTTGGCATTCAAAAATTTAGTCGTGTATTTTTAAAATACGTTGTATGTTTATGCTAGTGTGGTTTCTGTACACACGGTCGAGAGTGTAAAACACTGAGCTTCAACCTCGATCATATGCTTTTCTGTTTTTTGTTTTTTCTGGTTGAGATTTTAAAAGTGAATCAAGAGAGGCCCTGGCCGGTTGGCTCAGCGGTAGAGCGTCCGCCTGGCATGCGGGGGACCCGGGTTCAATTCCCGGCCAGGGCACATAGGAGAAGCGCCCATTTGCTCACCCTCCCCCTTCCTCTCTGTCTCTCTCTTCCCCTCCCGCAGCCAAGGCTCCATTGGAGCAAGATGGCCCGGGCACTGGGGATGGCTCCTTGGCCTCTGCCCCAGGCGCTAGAGTGGCTCTGGTCACAACAGAGCGACGCCCCGGAGGGGTAGAGCATCGCCCCCTGGTGGGCAGAGCATCGCCCCTGGTGGGCGTGCTGGATGGATCCCGGTCGGGTGCATGCGGGAGTCTGTCTGACTGTCTCTCCCCGTTTCCAGCTTCAGAAAAAAATACCAAAGGGGGGGAAAAAAGTGAATCAAGAGAAAGAAAGAATTCATATTGGTATCATCACAGGAAAATGTCTAGTTCTAACTTGAAATCTGTACTAGAAAGGACTTTAAAATTTTGACAAAACCTTGTTTCCATAACTTAGTGTTTCCTGCACTGTGAAAAAGTTTTAAAAGGAAACACCCAGGCAGCTGGGGATGTCCCATGCAAAGTCAGATGTTTAATCTGACTGTCAAAAGTCTCACAAAATGTCCTTCTTCTGATAAGATTATGATGAAGTTACGTCTCGACTTGATTCTGTCAGCCTCGAGGATTTAAATTAATATTGTCAGTGTATCAAAGTTAACCTGAAGTGATTTATTCATAAAATTCAGTTCACAAAAGACTGAAATAAAGAGTCCACTTCATTAATTAATGATAAAAATTATGATAAGAATAATTTATAATAAGAAAGGGCCTATTGGCCATTCATTAAAGTGTTCTGTTCTCTGTCTCCAGAAAAAGTAGGTGGGGAGCAAATTATAAAAAAAGTTACTTTCTCATCACAATTAGAGCGAGCTCCATAAAGGCAGGGACTGTGTTTGTCTTATATACTGACTTGGGGTCTCAGACAATGTCTGTCACATGATAGATACTCAAGAGTGTTCTTAGGTAAGAAAAATGAGGGAATTAATTTTCATTTAGAGCCATTATCTCTGCAATAGATACTCTGCCTGCAAATGTTATCAAAGGTTAAGATCTTGGACCATGACACCTAGCCTGTCACCTAGCCTGTCTTTCCTGGGTATTATTTCAATGTTTGCCTTTCTTACCCTTTTTTTCCACTTTTTAATTTAATTTTATTTTTTAGTTAAATTTTTTGGAGTGACATTGGTTAATAAAATTATATAGTTTTCAAGTGTACAGTTCTATGATACATCATCTGTATATTACATTAGTACCCACACCCACGGTGTAATCATCTTCCATCACCATGTATTTGGGTCCTTTTCCCATAGTACCCCACCACCACCTTCCCTCTGGGAACCACCAGACTGTTGTCTGTGTCCGGGAGTTTCAGGTTTATATACCACATGTAAGTGAAATCATATGTTTCTTTCTGACGTATCTCACTTAGCATGATATTCTCAAGGTCCATCCACGTTGTCACAAATGGCAGTATTTCATATTTTCCTATGACTGAGTAGTGTTCCATTGCATATATGCACCACATCTTCTTTATCCAATCATCCATCAGTGGACACTGGTTGTTTCCATGTCTTGGCTACTGTGAATAATGCTGCGATAAACATGGGAGTGCATGTGTCTTTACGTAACATTTTTAAGTTTTTTTGGTAGATAATCCTGTAGAGGGATTGCTGGGTCATCTGATAATTCTATTCTTAGTTTTTTGAGGAACCACCATACTGTCTTCCATAATGGTTGTACCAGTTTACATTCTCACCAGCAGTGAATGAGAGTTTCTTTTTCTCCACAGCCTCTCCAACACTTGTTATGACCTGTCTTGTTGATAATAGCCAATCTAACAGCTGTGAGGTGGTACCTCATTGTAGTTTTGATTTTTTTTTTTGTATTTTTCTGAAGTGAGAAGCAGGGAGACAGAGAGACTCCTGCACACGCCCGACCGGGATCCACCCGGCATGCCCACCAGGGTCGATGCTCTGCCCATCTGGGGTGTTGCTCTGTTGCGGCCGGAGCCATTCTATTTGCATTTCTCTAATAGCTAGTGAAGATGAGCATCTTTTCATATCCCTGTTGGCCACTTGTATGTCCTCTTGGGAGAAGTATCTGCTCAGGTCCCCTCCCCATGTTTTAATTGCATTATTTGTACAAATCCTGCCATTCACACCAACATGGATGGACTGCAAGGCCATTATGCTAAGTGAGATGTGGCAGACACCAAAAAAGAATACTTTATAATCTCACTTACATGTGAACTCTTAATAAGTCAGACTCATTCTATCAGAAAGTAGAATTGTGGTTACCAGGGTATAGAAGATAGAAACAGGAAATGTTAGTTAAAAGGTACAGACTTTCAGATATAAGATGATTTCAAGTTCTGGATACATACAAGTCTCCACAAGTACAACATGATAATTATATTGAATAATAATTGCAAATTTGAAATTTTCTAAGAAAGTAGATCACAAGTATTTTTATTACCAAAAAGACAACTGTAACTATTTGGGATGATGGATGTGTTAATTAACTTTATTGTGATAATCATTTCACCAATGATACACATATGTAAATGTTATATTCTATACCATAAGTATGGATATATAATTTTTATTTGTCAATCATGCTTCAATAAAGCTAGATAATAAAACTAAGATAAGTAGAAAACAAACAAGATGTTAGGTATAAACCCAAATATATCAGTAATTATGAAGATAGACTAAATACAGTTTGGATGCCACTTTTAAGAGAGTGTATGTATGTTTGTGTATGTTTATGTGTATATGTTTGTGCCTGTTTGTACATGTGTGCAGAAAAGATCTCATCAGGATACTCTCTAGGTAATAGGAATTTTTTCCTTCCACTTATTTATATTTTGATTTTGATAATTTTGTGGCTTAGAAAAAAATACATTTTTTAAATAATGTATTTTCCACCAAGTGCTTTACCTCTTTGATATAATTAACCTTTTCTGTTTCTTAGTATACTATTATTATACCTAGAATTTTTCTCCTCAGATTATAATTACTTGTGTATATCTTTTATTTATTCTCAAATATCTACACCCGAAGACCCAATTTCAGAAATAGGCAGTAGTGGGAAATGTATAAACTTAAAAAAAAAAAAAAAAAAAAAACCTACTAGTCAATGTCCCCATCATTCCATAAAGAACATTTTAACCCTCAAAATAGAGTTATTACCTTTGATTAAAAGGTTAAGTCCTTTAACTCGATTAAGTTCAGCTTAATGTAACATACATCACATCATAATTTTTTTCTCATGATAAAGCCATCCCTTTGAATTGTTGAAACTTTTCCATGAATTGCAGTTCCTCCCCTGATAGGTTTGTTGGGAACCACTGTTACCGTGCTGCTTGAAACCAGTCCACTTGACAATCTGTCAGAAAGATGAGGGCGTCTTCCACGTTTGGAACCTTGTTTGACATTCCCCACCTAGAACTGGTGGATGCTCTAGTCGAGACGGAATGTTTTGTGACTGTGTGTGTGTACCTGTGTGCATGTAGGGTCAATAAGCCGGACCGTTCCCAAACGGATCAGCAGACGACCCAGACACCTTTGGTGAAGGATCAAGAAATAAGACAAGACACGAAGAAGAATATGACTATGGAAAGAAACAACGATACACCAGTTTTTTCCAGATTGAATGAAATTGCTACCATGGAATTTAATACTGGAGTAAGCCTATTTACTAAAAACTTAAATAGTACGTTTGTCTTGGTTATGAGATATACACACACACACACACACACACACACACACACTTTATTTAATATCTGAACTTTAAAAATGTTTGGAATTTAGCCATAGAAGATGCAGCCAGATGTGATCTTCTGATTTAGGAGAAGTGGGTTCTAGGTGAAGGACAGCTGTTCTTCTCACCATTGTTGTTTTGCAGAATCATATTGAAAAGTTCTCATTTATATTCTCATAAATTCTTCCTTTGTTCAGATCTAAGACAAGACCCAAGAGTTAGGACAGTTGTGATCAGATGATACTGGTTGATCAGATTATGGCATTTTTCCACTATCAGTCATAATTGAGGTATTAAAACATAACAAAAGACAGTATTTCCATATGGTTTTCATGGGAATATTTCCTTTTCAATGGAGAAATAAAAAGATTATGGTTTTAATAAGAAGAGAAATGTAATTTAGGTTTTCTAATCAGTACGACAAGTATATTAGTGAATAAAATTAGGATGAGATTTTTCCATGTAGTTAGAACAGAAACCAGATTTTAATTGTTTCCCTTAAATCCTTACATGGATAAATCTTTTCATCCTATCTTCTTGTTTCTTGGATCCCATTCAAGAATATATTTGTATTATATCTTTGTCATTTTTAATGATACAGTATTGTGGTTATTACAGTGGTGCCTTAAGATACGAGCAGATCAACATACGAATTTTTTAAGATATGAGCTGTGACTTGGTTCATATTTTCTTTCGAGACCCGAGAGAAATTCCGAGATACGAGTTGTGATTCAGGAAGTTGCCGCTAGTTGGTGCATTGGCACACGGGCCCAGTATCAGCAGCACAACACCAGCATCTTGTTCTTTCTCACGTGTTACGCGCAGAATCAAGTCGAATCTTGTGCACTGTACTCGTTCTTGCATCATTTTTGCATTTTTTACTAACTTTTTTTGTGTGCTATCATGGGGCCGAAGAAAGTGAGTGTAAAGGACAGTGGTGAGAAGAAGAAGAGAATGATGTTGATAGAAGTAAAACAAGAAATAATAGAAAAACATCAGCATGGTGTCTGAGTGATTGAACTGGCAAGGCTTTACGACCACAATCCATCTACAATTTGTACCATCCTTAAACAAAAGGATGCCATCAAAAGCACAAATCCAGTGAAAGGAACTACAATTCTGTCCCAATTAAGGACAAATATCCATGAAGAAATAGAGAAGCTTCTGCTGGTGTGGGTGAAAGAGAAAGAGCTGGCAGGAGATACAGTAATGGAGACTGTAATATGCGCAAAGGCACATACTATTTACGGCGACTTGAAGAAGAAAGAACCATCAACCTCAAAAGAGGCAGCAGAAGATATGTTTAAGGCAAGTCACGGCTGGTTTGAAAATTTCAAGAAGAGATCTGGCATCCACTCGGTGGTGAGGCATGGTGAAGCTGCGAGTGCTGATATTAAGGCAGCTGAGGAGTACATCGCACATTTTGCTGTGCTTATCGCAAAGGAAGGCTACATCCCCCAACAAGTGTTCAGCTGTGACGAAACAGAATTGTTTTGGAAAAAAATGCTTTCATTTTTTTTATGACAACTTTCATCACCGCAGAGGAGAAGAAACTGAAAGCCATAAACCCATGAAGGACCGTCTGACCCTTGCATTGTGTGCAAATTCTAGCAGTGACTGTAAAGTAAAGCCACTGTGAGTGTATCATTCCAAAAATCCTCGAGCCTTTAAGACTCACAAGATTCTGAAAGAAAAACTTCAGGTTATGTGGCATTCCAGTGCTAGGGCATGGGTTACGAGGCAGTTTTTTATTGAATGGGTAAATCTCGTCTTTGGTCCTGCAGTGAAGAAATATCTTCAAGAAAATAAACTCCTGATGAAAGCATTACTAATCCTTGAAAATGCTCCAGTCCACCCACCTGGTCTTACAGATGACATTCTCCATGAGTTCAAATTCGTAAAAGTCCTCTACCTCCCACCCAACACAACTTCAATCTTGCAACCTATGGATCAGCAGGTCATTTCCAAATTTAAAAAGCTTTACACAAAGCACTTGTTCTGCTGCTGCTTTGAGGTGACTGAGAATACAAATCTAACCTTTCGAGAGTTTTGGAAAGATAACTACAACATCGTGATATGTTTACATATTATTGACTTGGCATGGCAAGAGGTTACAAGAAGAACCTTGAACTCGGCATGGAAAAAGTTACGGCCTGATGTTGTTGCAGACAGGGACTTCAAAGGATTCAAACCAGAGACCAAGACTGAGGTAGAAGCGTTGGAGGAGATTGTGTCCCTCGGAAAGTCGATGGGTCTGGAGGTAGATGAGGGTGATGTAAATGAGCTCATCGAGGAACATGAGGAGGAACTCTCAAACTGAGGAGTTGAAGGAGCTACAGATGATGCAACATACGGAGCTTCTGCAAGAGATTAGTAGTGAGGAGGAGGCAGAGTCGGAGGAAGTGATTTCTACGAGTGAAATTAAAGACACGCTGGCAATGTGGGAGAAGCTTTCAAGTTTCATTGAAAAGAAACACCCAGAAAAAGTTTCAACTGGTCGTGCTTCAGCACTTTTTAATGACACTTTTTTGTCACATTCCGTAACATTTTAAAAGGCAGCAAAAGCAAACCTCTTTGAATAGATTTTTATTTAAAAGTCCTGCAAGTGTCGGCCCTGGCCGGTTGGCTCAGTGGTAGAGCGTCGGCCTGGCGTGCAGGAGTCCTGGGTTCAATTCCTGGCCAGGGCACACAGGAGAAGTACTCATCTGCTTCTCCACCCCTCCCCCTCTCCTTCCTCTCTGTCTCTCTCTTCCCCTCCCGCAGCCAAAGCTCCATTGGAGCAAAGTTCGCCCAGGTGCTGAGGATGGCTCTGTGGCCTCTGCCTCAGGTGCTGGAATGGCTCTGATTGCGGCAGAGCGACGCCCCAAGATGGGCATGCTGGGTGGATCCCGGTCGGGCAAATGTGGGAGTCTGTCTGACTGCCTCCCCGTTTCCAACTTCGGAAAAATACAAAAAAAAAAAAAAAAAGTCCTGCAAATGAAAGTGCCAAAAGTGCAGCCAAAAAGGCAAAAACAGGTGATGATTAAATGAAAAATATGTAATGTTAAGCTTAGGTTAAGTTTAAAGTTAAGAAAGTGCATTTTTTCACAATTAAGTTTTTGTGGTTTCATTTTAAGTAAATAAATGCAGTTTTAGTTTACACTTACTGTTAAGAAAGTGCAGTTTTAGTTTATGTGTCTACAGTGCCTGCATCCCTTCCTCCCTCCCTCCTTCTCCGCCATTCGCCTCCGTTAGCCGTGCGCTGTCTCTCAGGTAAGAGTACAGTACTAAACAACACTTTTTTCTTTTATTTCATATATTTTGTTATGCATTGGTAAAGTATACATGTGTGTTTCTTAATTAAAAACATGTCTTTTTTATAATTTAGGATGGTTTGGGGATGTTTCACTGGGCTATAACGGATTAAATCTATTTCAGTTATTTTAAATGGGAGAAATTTGTTTGATATATGAGTTGACTGACTTACGAGCTCAGTTACAGAATGAATTAAACTCGTATCTCAGGTGCCACTGTATTTAGCACAACCCAAGCACCCATCAAACTCTTTCATAGCAGGTTGCTTGGGGCTGTTCCTGAGTCGTCTGGAAAACTGTGTCAGTGTTGCCCTTAACTTTGGCCTCTAGTCAACTAGCCACAGGCTCTTGTCCTGGAACAACACACTGAGTCCAGTCAGCCAATTCCACATCTTCAAGATTCTGTTTATATGAATGGCTCCCAATACGAATATCCTACTTGAGTCGCCAACAATTGTACTATGTTTCTCTTCTCTTTCTTAGTTTCCACTTTACTGCCAGCAATTCCGTTCCATGTTTATAAAGAAAGCCCTGTTTAGTTGGCGCAACTGGAAGTTGATATTGCTACAGACATCCATCATTTTGGTTGTTACTACATACCTCTTAACAACGAACAGCTTATATTCTAGTGAGCCCATCAGAACAATGGATTTGGGTCAGTATGGTCGAACAATTGTGCCTTACTCAGTTTCAGGAAAATCTGACTTGGCTACGAATCTCATAAGAAGCCTGAAGGTTTTTCTAGAGCCTAAGAATCAAGAACTTCGCCAAGTACCAGGTAAGGCCTGTAGAAGAGACAGCTACTGTACAGAAAACCTGTGTGTGTCACGTGAAAAGGAGGGACTTGACTTGGGTGTTTTAGCTACCCATTTTTTTTTCTACTAATTACCAGTATCTTAGAGGGGAAAAAAAATGTACACTTCAAGACAACTGACCACAAAAGTTAATAATTAGTAGAGGTGTTTTGGCTATAGGTTTTTTTTATTTTCAGCAAATTCTATCACCTTTCAGAGGGTAGGTAAAGAGCCAAATTAGTGTGGTGTGAAATTTAGCCCTGTAGGGGGCTTCGGTCAGGCGCACAAGGAAGTCTGTCTCTCTACCTCCCTGCCTCTCACTTAAAGTGTGTGTGTGTGTGTGTGTGTGTACAAATTTAATACAATCTCCATTAAAATCTCAATGTCATATTTTTATTTTTGTGTTTACATAGATTCTACTGTCTCCCCAAATGCATCCCCTCTCCCCCGTATTCCCTTTAACATCTCCCTTCCCCCCCTCTTAACACCTCCCTCCCCCTTCCCTTCAGGTTTAATTCCATTCCTCAATTCACAGTGTTCTTGGATTCCTCAAATGAGTGAGGTCATATGATATTTTTCTTTCTCTACCTGGTTTTTAAAGAAATAAAACAAAACATCACCAGGTCTGTAAGGAACCATAATAAACCCTGAATAACTAAAACAATTCTGAGAAAAAAAGAATGAAGCCAGAGGTATCACACTACTGACTTCAAATTATACTACAGAGCCATGAGAATCAAAACAGCATGGCACAGGCAGAAAAACAGACCTACCGACCGATGGAACAGAATTGAGCCACATATATATTATATATGGACAAATAATCTTCAACAAAGAAGCCAAAAACACTCAATGGAGTAAAGAAAACCTCTTCAATAAATGGTGCTGGGAAAAATTGGAAAGCCACATGCAAAAGAACGAAACTTGACTACAACATGTCCCCTTGCACAAAAATTAATTCACTATGGATCAAAGACCTAAATAGATGATCTGAAACAATAACTTATATATACAAAAGCATAGACATAGGTACTAAACTTACGGACCTCAGCCATAGAGAACAATTTAGGAATTCGACCCAAAAGCAAGGGAAGTAAAGGCAAAAATAAATTAATGGAACTATATCAAACTGAAAAGCTCTGCACAGCAAAAGAAACCAAGAACAAAACAAATAGGCAGCCAACCAGATGGGAGATGATATTTTCAAACAACAACTTCTATGAGGGGTTAATATCCAAAATATATAAAGAACTCACAAAACTCAGTAACAAACAAACAATCCAATTGGAAAATGGGCAGAGTTCCTGATCAGATAGTTCTCCCTATCTGAAGAAGAAACATGAATAGACAGAGATATATAAAAAAGATGCTCATCTTCACTAGCTATTTGAGAAATGCCAATCAAAACTACAATGAGATACCACCTCACACCTGTTAGATTGGCTATTATCAACAAGACAGATCATAACGAGTGTTGGAGAGGCTGTGAAGAAAAAGGAACCCTCATTCACTGCTGGTGGGAATGTAAACTGGTACAGCCATTATGAAAGACAGTATGGTGGTTCCTCAAAAAATTAAGAATAGAACTACCATATGACCCAGCAATCCCTCAATTAGGTATCTACCCAAAAATCTTGAAATATTGGCATGCAAGGATTCATGCACCCCCATGTTCATCGCAGCATTATTCACTGTGGCCAAGACATGGAAACAACCAACGTGTCCCTCGATAGAGGACTGGATAAAGAAGATGTGGTACATAGATACAATGGAACACTACTCAGCCACAAGAAATGATGACATAGTGTCATTTACAACAACATGAATGGACCTTGAGAACATTATTCTGAGTGAAATAAGTAAATCAGAAAAAGCTAAGAAGTGTATAATTTCACATATACAGTGTGTCCATAAAGTCATGGTGCACTTTTGACCGGTCACAGGAAAGCAACAAAAGATGATAGAAATGTGAAATCTGCACCAAATAATTCAACTTAAATGGACACATTTCTAGATGGAAAAACCCACAAAGTGCCAAAACTCACAATAGCATCAAAATATAAAATAGCCTGAGCAATCAGTGGTGCAGTGGATAGAGCATTGGGCTGGGATGCGAAAGGACCCAGGTTCAAGACCCCGGGGTTGCCAGCTTGAGTGCAGGCTCATCTGGCTTGAGCAAAAAGCTCACTAGCATGGACCCAAGGTCACTGGCTCGGGCAAGGGGTTACTCAGTATGCTGAAGGCCCACGATCAAGGCACATATGAGAAAGCAATCAATGAACAACTATGGTGTCGCAAGGAAAAACTGATGATTGATGCTTCTCATCTCTCTCCGTTCCTGTCTGTCTGTCCCTATCTATCCCTCTATCTGACTCTCTGTCCCTGTAAAAAAATTAAAAATAATAAAAAAATATATATATAAAATAAAATACTTAAATTTAAGAAAAGAAATGCAAGACCTGTAGACTGAAACTGTGAAACTTGCTGAAGGAGACCAAGTTTACAGATAGATGGGGAGATTCTTCCAGGACACAGATTGGAAAATTGTTGTTAGGGTAGCATTTCTCCCTAAACAGACCCTACAGATTTAATGCAATTCCTATCAAAATTTCATCAGACTTTTTGCAGAAATAGGCAAGCCAATAGTAAAATGTATATGGACATGCAAATTTCTTAGAATATTCTAGAAGAACCGGAACTATTTTGTAAAAAAAAGGTTATTTTAGACAAGAATAGAGCCAGAAATTCTTAGTGATTTGCTGTTTTTTCAGGTTGTAGATTATAATGTGATAGGGTAGGGGAGATGATGAGATAGAAGACAGATTTTTTCTTTCTTTCTTTCTTTCTTTCTTTCTTTCCCCCCCCCCCTTTTCATCCTTCCAAAGCTGGAAACAGGGAGGCAGCCAGACAGACTCCCGCATGCGCCCAACCGGGATCCACCTGGCATGCCCACCAGGGGGCGATGCTCCGCCCATCTGGGGCGTTGCTCTGTTGCAACCAGAGCCACTCTAGCGCCTGGGGCAGAGGCCATGGAGCCATCCCCAGCACCGGGGCCATCTTTGCTCCAATGGAGCCTTGGCTGCGGGAGGGGAAGAGAGAGACAGAGAGGAAGGAGGGGGGGTGGAGAAGCAGATGAGCGCTTCTCCTGTGTGCCCTGGCCGGAATCAAACCCACTCCCTTATGCCAGGCCGATGCTCCACTGCTGAGCCAACTGGCCAGGGCCAGAAGACAGATTTTTTTTTTTTTGCATTTTTCTGAAGCTGGAAACAGGGAGAGACAGTCAGACAGACTCCCGCATGCGCCCGACTGGGATCCACCCAGCATGCCCACCAGGGGCGACGCTCTGCCCCCCAGGGGGCGATGCTCTGCCCATCCTGGGCGTCGCCATGTTGCGACCAGAGCCACTCTAGCGCCTGGGGCAGAGGCCACAGAGCCATCCCCAGCGCCCGGGCCATCTTTGCTCCAATGGAGCCTTGGCTGCGGGAGGGGAAGAGAGAGACAGAGAGGAAGGCGCAGCGGAGGGGTGGAGAAGCAAATGGGCGCTTCTCCCATGTGCCCTGGCCGGGAATCGAACCCGGGTCCTCTGCACGCTAGGCCGACGCTCTACCGCTGAGCCAACCGGCCAGGGCAGAAGACAGATTTTTAAACAGCCATTGTGAGAAGTCGGACGAGGAAGAGACAACAGCAAAAAAAACCCAAAACGTTCAGTCCTCTCCAGTAGAAGTCATTGGGGATGTATCACACGTTGACTCGCTGACCGATTTCCTTCTTTTTTTTCCAGGTAATGTAACAAGGTCCATATTGGAGAGTAAAGAGTACAGCTACTTCGCCATTGTTGCGCTTGCCATTGAGGTGGAGAAAAACAGAACAGTGATAACGATTTTGTTCAATAACGAGGCGTACCACGCGGCCGCGATGTCCGTGTCCGTGTTGGACAACATTCTCTTCACGTCCCTTTCCGGACCCCGCGCATCCATTCAGGTTGCCAACGCGCCGCAGCCACTCCCTCTGTACAGCACGCACACCGTGTAGGTACAGCTCCCTCCTCCTGCGGCGACCTCGCCATCCACACGAGGAAATGCCCACTGGAGCCGTCGTCTCCACTTCTACTTTGTCATTTATTTCATTTTTTTTATTTCCTCTTTGATAGGCCTGCAGCCGGATTGCAGATCGTCTTAAATTTGGCTTTTGCGCTGGCTGTCATGGCCAGTAGCTTCGGCTTCCAGACAGTGACCGAGAGGACCACGAAGGCCAAGCACGTCCAGTTTGTGAGTGGGGTCTCCGCCCTGACGTACTGGCTCTCCGCTCTGCTGTGGGATCTCATCTGCTTCTCCGTCACCTGCTGCCTGCTGCTGGTGAGTGAAACCGCCTGAAGGCTCCTTTCCCTTGTCACCAACCAAAAATTCCTAAAAACTACCTGCCTCCTAAAATAAAATTTGTGGGCCCTGGCCGGTTGGCTCAGCGGTAGAGCATCGGCCTGGTGTGCGGGGGACCCGGGTTCGATTCCCAGCCAGGGCACATAGGAGAAGCGCCCATTTGCTTCTCCACCCCCCCCCTTCCTCTCTGTCTCTCTCTTCCCCTCCCGCAGCCAAGGCTCCATTGGAGCAAAGATGGCCCAGGCGCTGGGGATGGCTCCTTGGCCTCTGCCCCAGGCGCTAGAGTGGCTCTGGTCAAGGCAGAGCGACCCCCGGAGGGGCAGAGCATCGCCCCCTGGTGGGCAGAGCATCACCCCTGGTGGGTGTGCTGGGTGGATCCCGGTCGGGTGCATGCGGGAGTCTGTCTGACTGTCTCTCCCCATTTCCAGCTTCAGAAAAATACAAAAAAATAAAAATAAAATAAAATAAAATTTGTGAACCAATTTGAAACCACTTTGGCGTCTCGTGCCAGAGACTGTGTTGCGGAAACCACTTGTGGGAATGCTCTTGCTCAGGTCCTCCCAGTTGGAGAACACACTTTCCTTTGAGACGTCTCTCTTGGGTCGGCTTCCCATGTCATTCTCAGCATTCTGCCCTGGCCCAGACTGCCTGAAGGACTGCAGCCTGTCACTTGTTACTTGTCTGTCACTGCCCACCCGTTCCCAACGCTGCACCCTCCAATACACTGGACTTGAGCAAACAGGGTAGACTCAATACCTAATGGAAGCTTCTGTTACTGTTCACCCCACACAGACACACATACACACACACTTTCATAACCCAAATCTGAGATGGCTCGGTCTGCGAAGCAGAACTGCTTTTGACTCAGACACCTGATTGTAGACTTTGAGAAAGTGGCAGGAACAGTGAGCATGGAAGGATAGTTCAACATCTTTTTCTTTTAACATGAAATTTATTTTAATTTATTGTGTTTACATAGGTTCTAGTGTACCCCTGAATACATCCTCCCCTCCCCCGTGTTCCCCAGTACATCCCCCTACCTCCCCTTCCCTCCAGGATTTGCTTTTCTGCTCTCGTCCCATCCTATTACCCCATCATCCCCCTTCCCTCTGTCCGTGTCCCCTCTGGACCCTTGGATCCTGCCTCTGTCTCTATTCCACTCCTCAGTTCATATTGTTCATCGGATTCCTCAGATGAGTGAGGTCATATGATATTTTTCTTTCTCTGCTTGGCTTATTTCACTTAACATAATAGTTTCCAGGTCCCTCCATGTTGTTGCAAAAATTATTTTCTTCTTTTTCACAGCCACATAGTATTGCATTGTGTATATGTACCACTGCTTTTTAATCCACTCGTCCACTGACAGACACTTGGGCTGTTTCCAGATCTTGGCTATTGTAAACAATGCTGCCATAAACATGGGGGTGCATTTCTCCTTCTGGAACAGTTCTATGGTGTTCTTGGGATATATATTCCTAAAAGTGGGATGGCTGGGTCAAAAGGCAGTTCGATTTTTAATTTTTTGAGGAATCTCCATACTGTTTTCCACAGTGGCTGCACCAGTCTGCATTCCCACCAGCAGTGCAGGAGGGTTCCCTTTTCTCCACATCCTCGCCAGCACTCATTCTGTGTTGTTTTGTTGATAAGCGCCATTCTGACTGGTGTGAGATGATATCTCATTGTGGTTTTCATTTGCATTTCTCTAATGATTAGTGATGTTGAGCATTTTTTCATATGCCTATTGGCCATCTGTATGTCCTCTTTGGAGAAGTGTCTATTCATTTCTTTTGCCCATTTTTTGATTGGATTGTTTATCTTCCTGATGTTAAGTTTTACAAGTTCTTTATAAATTTTGGTTATTAATCCCTTATCAGATGTATTGTCGAATATGTTCTTCCATTGTGTAGTTTGTCTTTTTATTCTGTTCTTATTGACTTTAGCTGTGCAAAAGCTTTTCAGTTTGATAAAGTCCCATTTGTTTATTCTGTCCTTTATTTCCCTTGCACATGGAGGTAAATCAGCAAGTATATTGCTGTAAGAGATGTCTGAGAGCTTACTGCCTATGTTTTCTTCTAAGATGCTTATGGTTTCATGACTTACATTTAAATCTTTTATCTATTTTGAGTTTATTTTTGTGAATGGTGTAAGTTGGTGGTTTAGTTTCATTTTTTTGCAGGTAGCTGTCCAATTATCCCAACATCATTTGTTAAAGAGACTGTCTTTACTCCATTGTATGCTCTTACCTCCTTTGTCAAATATCAGTTGTCCATAGAACTGTGGGTTTATTTCTGGGTTCTCTGTTCTGTTCCATTGATCTATGTGCCTGTTCTTATGCCAGTACCAGGCTGTTTTGAGTACAATGGCCTTGTAGTATAACTTGATATCAGAAAGTGAGATACCTCCCACTTTATTCTTCCTTTTCAAGATTGCTGAGGCTATTTGTGTTCTCTTTTGGTTCCATATAAATTTTTGGAATATGTGTTCTATATCTTTGAAGTATGTCATTGATATTTTAATTGATATTGCATTGAATTTATAAAATGCTTTGGGTAATATAGACATTTTAAGGATGTTTATTCTTCCTAACCATGAGCATGGTATATGCTTCCACTTGTTTGTATCTTCCCTGATTTCTTTTATCAATGTTTTATAATTTTCCAGGTACAAGTCTTTAACTTCCTTGGTTAAATTTACTCCTAGGCACTTTATTTATTTACTTACTTATTTTTTGCAATAGTGAAGGCGATTGTTTTCTTAATTTCTCTTTCAGACAGATCATTGTTGGTGTATAAAAATGCCTCTGATTTCTGATTATTAATTTTATATCCTGCCACGTTGCTGAATTCATTTATCAGGTCCAGTAGTTTTTTTAACTGAGACTTTAGGGTTTTCTATATATAGTATCGTATCATCAGCAAATAATGATAGTTTTACTTCTTTTTTTCCAATTTAGATGCCTTTTATTTCTTCTTCTTATCTGATTGCTGTGGCTAGGACTTCCAGAACTATGTTGAATAAGAGTGGTGAAAGGGGGCACCCCTGCCTTGTTTCTGATCTTAAGGGGATAGTTCAGCATTTTTTAGTGTAATGAATATGCTCACTAGTGGCCTTGGCAGCGTGCTTGATGTGCACATTTGAAGGTGAGAAAGATGTGAAGCCATGCAGTAAAAGGGGCAAACAGAAGTAAAAGAGGTAAATCTCCTTTCTGTACAGCAGATGCTGTGACTTAGATGTGAATGGGGTAACAGCTCAGCCCTCCAACAGTTCACTGGCTAGCAATGAACTCAGAAATGAAGTAGATCATTATAAAGTAGCATGCCAGTCGCCACTATCATGGATGAACTGCAAATTCTCAAATCAAACAAAACCATGGCATGATTAATTTAGTTGTTGGAGGAAAAAGGAGAAACTTGGAGTCAATTTGGCTCTTACACCCATGAGAAAACTTGTAGTTACTGCACAGGAACCCTAGGACTGGTTCTGAAGGAGAACCAGAACCCCACCACGATTACAGCTCCTCAGCGGGGACCCGGGACTGGGCTGGCTGGCGCAGGGACGGTGGTGGAAGTGTGAGGAGCAAACAGCATGTGCAGAGAAGTCTCGGGTCCAGAGAGAGGCACCGGGCTTCCTTCACCAGCGCACAGCCCCGCTGGTGCTCCCCTGCCAGCCTCTTCTGCCCACTGCTCCCCAGGGGGACCCGGGACTGGGCTGGCTGGCACAGGGACGGTGGTGGAAGTGTGGGGAGCAAACAGCATGTGCAGAGAAGTCTCGGGTCCAGAGAGAGGCACCGGGCTTCCTTCACCAGCGCACAGCCCCGCTGGTGCTCCCCTGCCAGCCTCTTCTGCCCACAGCTCACCAGGGGGACCCGGGACTGGGCTGGCTGGCGCAGGGACGGTGGTGGAAGTGTGGGGAGCAAACAGCATGTGCAGAGAAGTCTCGGGTCCAGAGAGAGGCACCGGGCGTCCTTCACCAGCACACAGCCCCGCTGGTGCTCCCCTGCCAGCCTCTTCTGCCCACAGCTCACCAGGGGGACCCGGGACTGGGCTGGCTGGCGCAGGGACGGTGGTGGAAGTGTGGGGAGCAAACAGCATGTGCAGAGAAGTCTCGGGTCCAGAGAGAGGCACCGGGCGTCCTTCACCAGCACACAGCCCCGCTGGTGCTCCCCTGCCAGCCTCTTCTGCCCACAGCTCACCAGGGGGACCCGGGACTGGGCTGGCTGGCGCAGGGACGGTGGTGGAAGTGTGGGGAGCAAACAGCATGTGCAGAGAAGTCTCGGGTCCAGAGAGAGGCACCGGGCGTCCTTCACCAGCACACAGCCCCGCTGGTGCTCCCCTGCCAGCCTCTTCTGCCCACAGCTCACCAGGGGGACCCGGGACTGGGCTGGCTGGCGCAGGGACGGTGGTGGAAGTGTGGGGAGCAAACAGCATGTGCAGAGAAGTCTCGGGTCCAGAGAGAGGCACCGGGCGTCCTTCACCAGCACACAGCCCCGCTGGTGCTCCCCTGCCAGCCTCTTCTGCCCACAGCTCACCAGGGGGACCCGGGACTGGGCTGGCTGGCGCAGGGACCGTGGTGGAAGTGTGGGGAGCAAACAGCATGTGCAGAGAAGTCTCGGGTCCAGAGAGAGGCACCGGGCGTCCTTCACCAGCACACAGCCCCGTGGGTGCTCCCCTGCCAGCCTCTCTGCCCACTGCCACCAGCCCACCCGCGACTGGGAAGGAAGACAGCCATCCTTTGTGAGGGCTGCTAGTCCCCCCTTCAGGACAGCAGCTGGGGGCGCTGCTCCAGGCACGGTCCCCGGCTTTGCTACCTCCTTCAGTGTGACGCAGTCTGGCTTAGAATCCGTCAGAAAACCCCTGAGTCATTTCACCTCCATGCCAGGAATCCATCCTTTCTCTGGCTCTTGAAACTTGGCCAGCACAACCACTTATCCTCCATAGGTCTACAGATAAGACCACCCACCATTAATACCTGTACCAGCATTGCCATTTACAGTTCAGGGGCAAGGTTACCAGTCATGTGTTCTTTTATGTGTCACATTATTCAACAGCACGATGACCTGAAGCAACGCTAGTTCATCATATTTGCAGGCACGGAAACTGAAGCTCACAGAAATAAGCGACCTAGCCAGTTTCACTCGAACAGAACACTTTCAGAACCCTGCTTGGGGTTACTGAATTGTCATTTCTACACTCAGAGTCATCCTGGGTGATGTGAGTGAGAGTTAGGTCTTTCTGCTCTTATCTTTGCCTTCACACCTTGTTCCACTTCTGCTTTTCTGGGCGGGGGGGGGGGGGGTGATGAAAGGCAGTGTTGTTCTCTCTCTCTCTCTCCCTCCCCCTCTCTCTCCTCTCCATCTGAAGTTTCTCTTAATGGTTCTCAGATTGGGTGCTCCATCTGGGTTCTTAGCTTTGCTTGCTTACCTGACTTGAGTACCCCTGGTTTTCAAGGAGAGACTCCCTTACCTTGCTCTGGAAATGGTACCAAATGGACTCGTCCTTTGACCCAACAAAAAAAGGAAAGATTTTGTTGTTGCGCCTAGCCGCCGGGATTCTAATGTCACCGTTTCTCTGCCCATCCGATTCACAGAGCGGGTGGCCTGGCTGCTTCTGTGCCAGGGATAAGGATTGAGCTGACTAGAGCCCTGAGGACCTAACTGCTCCAACCCCGTTGCACTTGTCACCCCAGGAGACTCTCCGTGGGGACCCGTAACGGTTTCTGCCTTTTCCCACACCTGAGCCCGCACGTAAAGACTCAGAAAAGCGGCACAGTAACTGTCCTCATGAGTTATGTCACCAGAGGTGCTGCGTGGTGCGGCTTTGTTCTCATCCAGTCTGTGAGCCTGTCTCCACGACCTCCAGGTTCCTTTAGTCCTCAAGTTTAGGACGCACCTGAAAACCCCGCCTTCCTGAGCGGGAGGGATGGTTTACTCGCAAACACTGAGCTGCTCCTGTGAGTGCATCTGTGGTTTAGGCGTGGATACGGCATGAGCAAGGAAGACAGGCTCACCTCACTCAGGTCTCACCGAGGGTCAGAAAGCTGTCGGCATCACTCTGGAGAGAGAGGGTCTCTTGGACGCCTAGAGACACTGTGGTCGTCACGTTCCCCGGGGACCCCAGCCCCTAGGTGGGCCACTGTGCATCAGGCACAGCCTGCTTTGCTGTTTCCTCGTTTGTGAACTTTTTTTTAGGTAGAGAGCCAAGTAAGGGTTATGTTTTCTCCTGGATAGCTAACCCCTTGTTCTCCCGTTCTTCTGAAAGCCAGTCTTTTCCCACTGACGTGAATGAAACACTGCTTTCCCACTGACTTGACCAGTGATGTATCTTAACTGATAATAAGCATTTGAGTATATTTTGTTTTCTTCATTCCATTGATGTATCTGTAATGTGGCACTACCGATCTGTTTTAATTATGTTCATTTTTTGTGAGTGTATTTTTCCGAAGTTGGAAACAGGGAGGCAGTCAGACAGACTCCTGCATGCGCCCGACCGGGATCCACCCGGCACGCCCACCAGGGGGCGATGCTCTGCCCATCTGGGCCGTTGCTCTGCTGCAATCAGAGTCATTCTAGCGCCTGAGGCTGAGGCCATAGAGCCATCCTCAGTGCCCAGGCCAACCTTGCTCCAGCGGAGCCCCGGCTGCGGGAGGGGAAGAGAGAGACAGAGAGGAAGGAGAGGGGGAGGGGTGGAGAAGCAGATGGGCGCTTCAGATGGGTGCCCTGGCCAGGAATCGAACCCCGGACTCCTGCATGCCAGGCTGACGCTCTACCACTGAACCAACCGGCCAGGGCCCCTAATTATGTTCATTTTATAATAAATTTAATTATGTTTTTTGTATTGACCTGTCTTACCTCCCCATTAACCTTTTTCTGTGACATTTCCTGGCTATCTTGACATGTTTTGTTTGTTTACATGTAATTTTAAAATTAGCTTGTCTAACTTCCAAAAAAAAGAGAAAACCTGTTGTTATTTCTATTTAGAGTAATTTAGGGAGAATTTACATTTTTATCATGTTGAATCACACCCTATCTAAGGATAGTGTGTGTGTCTTCATGTATCATCTTTCTTTTCCTCTATTAGTGACCCTGCTAAAGAATTCTGTGATTCTTCACAAAGGGGAAGCCTTGCTATCTTTAGAGAAACTGTAACTATCACTTATGAACACATATATTTCTGGGTAGTTCTTTAACAACTCGGGAGCTTTCTCTCTTCCTGATCTGGTCTACTCTAAATGTATGCTACTTTTCCTGATTCTCAAAGGGATTAAGAAATCAGTGAGCCCTGGCCGGGTAGCTCAGCTGGTTAAGAGTATCTCCCACATAGGCCAAGGTTGTGGGTTCAATCCCCGGTCAAGGCACATGCAAGAATCAACCAAAGAATGAATAAACAAGTGGAACAACAACTTTATGTCTCTCTCTTCTCTAAAATAAATCAATATTTTTTTAAAAGAAAGGAATGAATGAATGAGGAAGCCCCTGAGTTGTTGAGGTAGATATGAGGGGGTTGGGGGTGGAGCATAGAGCCAGGAGGCTGTCTAATGTGGTGCTATATATCATTCATATATGTGTGCGTGCGTGCGTGTGCGTGTGTGTGTGTGTGTGTGTGTGTGGTCCCAGGAGAGATCTGCAGAAAACAGTCTACTTCCTAGGTCGTTTGCTTTTTCCCCTTTATTTCTCTTCTGGGAAAATTCAGAGTTGGGCTTAATACAGACAGAATTACTTTGACTTTAATCATGGAGTTGGAGGGGGCAGGGAATAAAAAGGAATACTTTTGAATGGGAAAAAACCCAGAACATGGAAGTATAGTCCTTATATTCACAAGCTAAACCTATTTTTTCTTATTTCTTTAGAAGATTCAATGAACAGGGTGACAGTGACCAGTAAGAGTACAGGGCTCAGGTGCCCATGTTTATGGCAGGGGCACAAAGCGGTGTTTCGGGGGTGACGCGATCTGCAATGAGCCGCTCTGGGCGCTCACGTAATGGGGATGGGGGTGCCCGCCCCCCTCGGACCTCTCTGCTCGAGTCCTTGTGGCGCGCCCCGCCCCGCCTCGTGCCCCGCCCCGCGCCCCGCCCTGCCCCGCCCTGGCCTTACCCTCTGCGTCCGTCCGTCCGTCCGTCTCAGGGGGTGTTCAAGTGCCGGAAGCTGGAGGCGCTGGTGGAGGACTTCCACTCCCTGGACACGCTGCTCATCCTCGTGCTGTACGGCTGGGCCGCGGTCCCGCTCACGTACCTGGGCACCTTCCTCTTCGCCAGCAGCGCCGCCGCCTTCATCAAGCTCACCCTCTTCCACTACTTCTCCACCGTCTTCAGCATCATCCTGTTCAGCGTCCTGCAGTACTACGGTGAGGCTGCGCCCCGGCGACGGGCGGATGAGGGGTGCTGGGGGGCCGGGGGTGGGGGGGGACACGGGGAGAGGACACGGGGGGGGGGGGGAGCATGGCCTTCCCGGGAGTCTGGGAAAGGGCGCTCGGGAGGCATCGGCAAAGATTGATGGGGTGCGTTAGGTGAGAGAGAGAAGTGGGCGGAGAGAGGGAAAGGGGACACGGGGGAGAAAAGAGTCCAGAGAGAGCAGACGACAGGACATGACAGAGTGCAGACCGGGGTCCTCTGGGAGTGACCCCTCCCCCGGGGGTCCTTCAGCTGTAAAATCCCAGCCTCGCTCTCCAGCAGGCAGGTGGGGGGCACCGGTGCTGTGGGCTGCCTGCTGCCTGGTTCAAGGCCGCACATCACCCTGGCCCTCCCGATGAGACAAGGTTTTTCAGAGAGAAACGAGAAAATAGGAACAGACACACCCTCCTCATTAGAGCAGGTTCCCTTCCTCTGAGACCAGATGTGCAGAATCCCAGGAAGGAGGTTCTCCTCGTCCCTCTTCCTTCTCTGGTGACAGAATCTGAAGAGGCTGGTGCTGGGGGTGACCACAAACAGGATGTTTCTGGTGTTAGAACATTTCTTGGTTGAATTTCTGCATAAGCCTGAACTTCAAGCTGTATTCGCCAATTCGGCTCTGCCCACAGGGGCAGAACCCACCTTTCGTTTGGACTGTAGGTGTTTCCCTCCCTGCAGGAGGCGCCTGGCCTGCGGGAGGAGCACCACGTGTCCCAGTGCTGTGCTCCTCTCTGTAAGAAGGGGAGGGGACAACCTGAGCCCGCATGGGTGGCTCAGTGCCCGGCGGGAGCGATGCGCTCCTGCTCATCCCTGAGCCGTTGGGGCGGCCCCAGCACGTGGGTGCCGTCTGTAGACACTGCCAGCACTCTGCCTGTGCCGTCCCGTGCCACGTTACAGCCGGTCCCCAGAAGATGCTGATGGAGCTGAATCTCCTGTAGGACATGGGAGGCTGGTGACTCGGGAAGAACTTCTCTTTCCTGGTGGAAGCAGTGTCCGTGGGGCTTGGCAACAGACCCCCCTCTCACTCCTCATGGCTCAGTTTTGAGGGCTCAGCTGACCTCCCAGTCAGTCAGCCGCCGACCTGGCTCAGCACAGGGCAGCCTGTCTCCCCAGCACGACACCGTCAGGGGCTGCCCTGGCCTCCCAGAGCTGGCTGATGGTCGTGCCAGTCCATCGCTGCGGGCTCTCTGTTGAGGACAGAAGATCTCATACGAAGAAGCATCCATGGAGCCACCTCAGCACGCACTGAGCACCATTCCAGGAAATGTCCTCAGTGTGGAGCCGGCTGTCCCGTCCTTGGGAAATGTCCTCAGTGTGGAGCCGGCTGTCCCGTCCTTGGGAAATGTCCTCAGTGTGGAGCCGGCTGTCCCGTCCTTGGGAAATGTCCTCAGTGTGGAGCCGGCTGTCCCGTCCTTGGGAAATGTCCTCAGTGTGGAGCCGGCTGTCCCGTCCTTGGGAAATGTCCTCAGTGTGGAGCCGGCTGTCCCGTCCTTGGGAAATGTCCTCAGTGTGGAGCCGGCTGTCCCGTCCTTGGGAAATGTCCTCAGTGTGGAGCCGGCTGTCCCGTCCTTGGGAAATGTCCTCAGTGTGGAGCCGGCTGTCCCGTCCTTGGGAAATGTCCTCAGTGTGGAGCCGGCTGTCCCGTCCTTGGGAAATGTCCTCAGGCTGTAATGATGTGAAGCCTAGGACACTGCATGTTGTCTGCCAGTTCAGTGCCAGGGCCCTTTGTGCCAGGCAGGATCAATGGAACAAAAAACAAATGTCCAATGTTATAGTATTGATTCATCACTTCTATAGACTCTCTGTGTTCAGCACCCTCTTTTTATTAAAAACACCACACAGTTTCTTAATTTCACCACTGCTCCAATGGGGAAGAGCCACGTGGCCATGACAACCCCAAAGTTTCTTTCCTTCTCTGCCTTGACTTCCCACTGACCTTGAAACCCCCGTCCTCTCCCTCCTGACTGTCATGGTGACCTCACCTCCCCTGGGCAGTCCTGCCCCCTGTTCCAGTCCACTGAGCCCACACCCTCTCCATGGGACAGACTCGACCGCTCAGGTTTCTTCTTTCTGAGCCGCCTGGAGGAGAGCAGGGGAGTGGACAGTGACTATCACACAACAGCAGTGTTCAGGGACGTCCCAGGCCTTCCTGCTCACTCAACCCTCCCTCACTCCCTCACTCCCTCCCTCACTCCCTCACTCCCTCCCTCACTCCCTCACTCCCTCACTCCCTCCCTCACTCCCTCACTCCCTCCCTCACTCCCTCACTCACTCCCTCACTCACTCCCTCACTCACCCCTCCCTCTCTCCCTCACTCGCCCCTCCCTCCCTCTCTCCCTCACTCACCCCTCTCTCACTCCCTCACTCACTCCCTCACTCACCCCTCCCTCTCTCCCTCACTCGCCCCTCCCTCCCTCTCTCACTCACTCACCCCTCCCTCTCTCCCTCACTCACTCCCTCACTCCCTCCCTCACTCACTCCCTCACTCCCTCCCTCACTCACCCCTCCCTCTCTCCCTCACTCACTCCCTCACTCACTCCCTCACTCCCTCCCTCACTCCCTCCCTCACTCACCCCTCCCTCTCTCCCTCACTCCCTCCCTCACTCACTCCCTCACTCCCTCCCTCATGCCCTCACTCCCTCCCTCACTCACTCCCTCACTCACTCCCTCACTCCCTCCCTCACTCACTCCCTCACTCACCCCTCCCTCTCTCCCTCACTCCCTCCCTCACTCACTCCCTCACTCCCTCCCTCATGCCCTCACTCCCTCCCTCACTCACTCCCTCACTCCCTCCCTCATTCCCTCCCTCCCTCCCTCTCTCCCTCACTCACCCCTCCCTCATTCCCTCACTCCCTCCCTCCCTCTCTCCCTCACTCACCCCTCACTCCCTCACTCCCTCACTCCCTCCCTCTCTCCCTCACTCACCCCTCCCTCACTCCCTCACTCACTCCCTCCCTCTCTCCCTCACTCACCCCTCCCTCACTCCCTCACTCCCTCCCTCTCTCCCTCACTCACCCCTCTCTCACTCCCTCACTCACTCCCTCACTCCCTCACTCACTCACCCCTCCCTCTCTCCCTCACTCACTCCCTCACTCACTCCCTCACTCCCTCCCTCACTCACCCCTCCCTCTCTCCCTCACTCACTCCCTCACTCACTCCCTCACTCCCTCCCTCACTCCCTCACTCACTCCCTCCCTCTCTCCCTCACTCACCCCTCCCTCACTCCCTCACTCCCTCCCTCTCTCCCTCACTCACCCCTCACTCCCTCTCTCCCTCACTCCCTCACTCCCTCCCTCACTCCCTCACTCACACCCTCACTCCCTCCCTCACTCACCCCTCACTCCCTCACTCCCTCACTCCCTCCCTCTCTCCCTCACTCACCCCTCCCTCACTCCCTCACTCACTCCCTCCCTCTCTCCCTCACTCACCCCTCACTCCCTCACTCCCTCACTCCCTCCCTCTCTCCCTCACTCACCCCTCACTCCCTCTCTCCCTCACTCCCTCACTCCCTCCCTCACCCCTCCCTCCCTCTCTCCCTCCCTCACTCACTCCCTCACTCACTCACCCCTCACTCCCTCTCTCCCTCTCTCCCTCACTCCCTCACTCACTCACCCCTCACTCCCTCTCTCCCTCTCTCCCTCTCTCCCTCCCTCTCTCCCTCACCCCTTCCTCACTCCCTCACTCCCTCCCTCTCTCCCTCACTCACCCCTCACTCCCTCTCTCCCTCACTCCCTCACTCCCTCCCTCACCCCTCCCTCCCTCTCTCCCTCCCTCACTCACTCACTCCCTCACTCACTCATCCCTCACTCCCTCTCTCCCTCTCTCCCTCACTCCCTCACTCACTCACCCCTCACTCCCTCTCTCCCTCACTCCCTCTCTCCCTCTCTCCCTCACTCACCCCTCACTCCCTCACTCCCTCACTCCCTCCCTCACCCCTCCCTCCCTCTCTCCCTCCCTCACTCACTCACTCCCTCACTCCCTCTCTCCCTCACTCCCTCTCTCCCTCTCTCCCTCACTCACTCACCCCTCACTCCCTCTCTCCCTCACTCCCTCTCTCCCTCTCTCCCTCACTCCCTCACTCACTCACCCCTCACTCCCTCTCTCCCTCACTCCCTCTCTCCCTCACTCCCTCTCTCCCTCTCTCCCTCACTCCCTCCCTCACTCCCTCACTCCCTCCCTCACTCCCTCACTCCCTCACTCCCTCCCTCACTCCCTCACTCACCCCTCCCTCTCTCCCTCACTCGCCCCTCCCTCCCTCTCTCCCTCACTCACCCCTCTCTCACTCCCCTCACTCACTCCCTCACTCCCTCACTCACTCACCCCTCCCTCTCTCCCTCACTCACTCCCTCACTCACTCCCTCACTCACTCCCTCACTCCCTCCCTCACTCACTCCCTCACTCCCTCCCTCACACCCTCACTCCCTCCCTCACTCACCCCTCCCTCTCTCCCTCACTCACTCCCTCACTCACTCCCTCACTCCCTCCCTCACTCCCTCCCTCACTCACCCCTCCCTCTCTCCCTCACTCCCTCCCTCACTCACTCCCTCACTCCCTCCCTCATGCCCTCACTCCCTCCCTCACTCACTCCCTCACTCCCTCCCTCACTCACTCCCTCACTCCCTCCCTCACTCACTCCCTCACTCACCCCTCCCTCTCTCCCTCACTCCCTCCCTCACTCACTCCCTCACTCGCTCCCTCATGCCCTCACTCCCTCCCTCACTCACTCCCTCACTCCCTCCCTCATTCCCTCCCTCCCTCCCTCCCTCTCTCCCTCACTCACCCCTCCCTCATTCCCTCACTCCCTCCCTCCCTCTCTCCCTCACTCACCCCTCACTCCCTCACTCCCTCACTCCCTCCCTCTCTCCCTCACTCACCCCTCACTCCCTCTCTCCCTCACTCCCTCACTCCCTCCCTCACCCCTCCCTCCCTCTCTCCCTCCCTCACTCACTCACTCCCTCACTCACTCATCCCTCACTCCCTCTCTCCCTCTCTCCCTCACTCCCTCACTCACTCACCCCTCACTCCCTCTCTCCCTCACTCCCTCTCTCCCTCTCTCCCTCACTCACCCCTCACTCCCTCACTCCCTCACTCCCTCCCTCACCCCTCCCTCCCTCTCTCCCTCCCTCACTCACTCACTCCCTCACTCCCTCTCTCCCTCACTCCCTCTCTTCCTCTCTCCCTCACTCACTCACCCCTCACTCCCTCTCTCCCTCACTCCCTCTCTCCCTCTCTCCCTCACTCACTCACCCCTCACTCCCTCTCTCCCTCACTCCCTCTCTCCCTCTCTCCCTCACTCCCTCCCTCACTCCCTCACTCCCTCCCTCACTCCCTCACTCCCTCACTCCCTCCCTCACTCCCTCACTCACCCCTCCCTCTCTCCCTCACTCGCCCCTCCCTCCCTCTCTCCCTCACTCACCCCTCTCTCACTCCCTCACTCACTCCCTCACTCCCTCACTCACTCACCCCTCCCTCTCTCCCTCACTCACTCCCTCACTCACTCCCTCACTCACTCCCTCACTCCCTCACTCACTCCCTCACTCCCTCCCTCACACCCTCACTCCCTCCCTCACTCACCCCTCCCTCTCTCCCTCACTCACTCCCTCACTCACTCCCTCACTCCCTCCCTCACTCCCTCCCTCACTCACCCCTCCCTCTCTCCCTCACTCCCTCCCTCACTCACTCCCTCACTCCCTCCCTCATGCCCTCACTCCCTCCCTCACTCACTCCCTCACTCCCTCCCTCACTCACTCCCTCACTCACCCCTCCCTCTCTCCCTCACTCCCTCCCTCACTCACTCCCTCACTCCCTCCCTCATGCCCTCACTCCCTCCCTCACTCACTCCCTCACTCCCTCCCTCATTCCCTCCCTCCCTCCCTCCCTCTCTCCCTCACTCACCCCTCCCTCATTCCCTCACTCCCTCTCTCCCTCTCTCCCTCACTCACTCACCCCTCACTCCCTCTCTCCCTCACTCCCTCTCTCCCTCTCTCCCTCACTCCCTCCCTCACCCCTCCCTCCCTCTCTCCCTCCCTCACTCACTCACTCCCTCACTCACTCACCCCTCACTCCCTCTCTCCCTCTCTCCCTCACTCCCTCACTCACTCACCCCTCACTCCCTCTCTCCCTCACTCCCTCTCTCCCTCACTCCCTCTCTCCCTCACTCCCTCTCTCCCTCTCTCCCTCACTCCCTCACTCACTCACCCCTCACTCCCTCTCTCCCTCACTCCCTCTCTCCCTCACTCCCTCTCTCCCTCACTCCCTCTCTCCCTCACTCCCTCACTCACTCACCCCTCCCTCCCTCTCTCCCTCCCTCACTCACTCACTCCCTCACTCACTCACCCCTCACTCCCTCTCTCCCTCACTCCCTCTCTCCCTCACTCCCTCACTCCCTCCCTCACCCCTCCCTCCCTCTCTCCCTCCCTCACTCACTCACTCCCTCACTCACTCACCCCTCACTCCCTCTCTCCCTCTCTCCCTCACTCCCTCACTCACTCACCCCTCACTCCCTCTCTCCCTCACTCCCTCTCTCCCTCACTCCCTCTCTCCCTCACTCCCTCTCTCCCTCTCTCCCTCACTCCCTCACTCACTCACCCCTCACTCCCTCTCTCCCTCACTCCCTCTCTCCCTCACTCCCTCTCTCCCTCACTCCCTCACTCCCTCCCTCACCCCTCCCTCCCTCTCTCCCTCCCTCACTCACTCACTCCCTCACTCACTCACCCCTCACTCCCTCTCTCCCTCACTCCCTCACTCACTCACCCCTCACTCCCTCTCTCCCTCACTCCCTCTCTCCCTCACTCCCTCTCTCCCTCACTCCCTCTCTCCCTCACTCCCTCTCTCCCTCACTCACTCACCCCTCACTCCCTCTCTCCCTCACTCCCTCTCTCCCTCTCTCCCTCTCTCCCTCACTCCCTCACTCACTCACCCCTCACTCACTCACCCCTCACTCCCTCTCTCCCTCTCTCCCTCCCTCACTCACTCACCCCCTCACCAGAGCAACCTGCAGCCCTGCAAGCTCCCTTCATGGTCAGTGGCCTTCTCTGGAACTCCGGAGGTGACAGGTCTGTCCTACAGGCTGTCAAGGTGGACAGGCTTAGTGACAGAATGATGAGTGTTTTCTCGAGGACCGCCTGCCAGGTTGGTGATTTTCTCAGAAAGGTGTAATCATCTTGGGAGGCATATTGTCATGGCAGTTTCACTGCTGTCTTATAATGGGAGCTAAGCTGTCATCTTTTCAAAATGTTTCATTCAGCCTGTTGGGGTGACATTGGTTAATAAGGCTATGCAGTCTCACGTGTGCAGTTCTGTGGCCTCACTTGTGCACTGCCTTGTGTGCCCACCACCCACCAACCCCAGGCGGAGGGCGTGCCACCCGTGCCAGGACCCTGCTACATCGTCTGCTAATGTCGCTCCCCAGCTACAACTTCGCAATGAGTCTCATGAAATTCTTCGATTACTATGAAGTAAGGAAACTCTGTTTGGAAGGATTTCAAAATATCTCTGAGGACTGCAGTGAAAACCGTAAGTCCCCGGGGCTCCCGGGTCCCCAGGCACCCTCTTCCTTTGCAGAGGTCCCTGTGTAAGCGTAGATTGTGGAAGGTGAGGGACACATCCTTCCGGTGGACAGGCTGGCTGTTTTCAGTGCTTTTCTCTACCAGAGATACTTTCGCAGATGGGGGGGGGGGGGGCCTTAAAACCAAATCCGAGTTAAACTTCCTGACGTCAGCACCAGACTTGGAATGGGTTACTGCAGTCACTCTGCCCCGTGAAGAGAGCTGTACATACATTGTTGTACACCTCCACAGCACCCTTCAAGTGAGTTAACATTGTCCCAACTTTATGTATTCCCAATGAGAAAACTGAACTCCTTGCTTAAACTGGAGATTAAACAAGTTCCCTGGGCCACTGAGCTTCAAGGTAAAAAAAATAATAATAATTTTAAAAAGGCAAATTCACAGGCAAATCAAAATCAGGAAAAAATAAAGCATTTTACTAAATTTTCTGTGTTTTAGGCTGCTTTCATATTTCAGAGTGATTCAAAAATTTATAAATAAACCTATTTATTGTGTGTGTGTAACTTATTTGTAGAACCAAAAAATTAAAGGCAGCTACAGAAAAGGAATGTCATTTTTATTTCACTGAACCAGTGCAGGATAAAGTATGATTACTAAGGTCAAGGAAATTACATTTTCTTGAAATCTCTGAATAATAAAAATTATGGCCTGACCAGGCGGTGGCACAGTGGATAGAGCGTCGGACTGGGATGTGAAGGACCCAGGTTTGAAATCCCAAGGTCACAGACTTGAGCAAGGGCTCATCTGGTTTGAGCAAGGCTCACCAGCTTGAGCCCAAGGTCACTGGGTCGAGCAAGGGGTCAATTTTTTTTTTGTGTGTGTGTGTGTGTGTGTGTGTGTGTGTATTGTTCTGAAGTTGGAAGCAGGGAGGCAGACAGACTCCCGCATGCGCCCGACCAGGATCCACCCAGCATGCCCACCAGGGGGCGATGCTCTGCTCATCTGGGGTGTTGCTGCATTACAACAGGAGCCATTCTAGCACCTGAGGCAGAGGCCATGGAGCCATCCCCAGCGCCCTGGCCATCTTTGCTCCAATGGAGCCTTGACTGCAGGAGGGGAAGAGAGAGACAGAGAGGAAGGAGAGGGGGAGGGGTGGAGAAGCAGATGGGCGCTTCTCCTGTGTGCCTTGGCTGGGAATCGAACCGGGGACTCCTGCACGCCAGGCCGACGCTCTACCACTGAGCCAACCGGCCAGGGCCAAAAAGTAAAATTTTTTTAATTATAAATTTTTATTAATTTTAATGGGGTGACATCAATAAATCAGGGTACATATGTTCAAAGAAAACATCTCCAGGTTATCTTGTCATTTAATTATGTTGCATACCCATCACCAAAGTCAGATAGTCCTCTGTCACCTTCTATCTAGTTTTCTTTGTCCCCTTCCCCCTCCCTCTTCCTCTCTCCTTCCTTCCCTTCCCCCCCCGTAACCACCACACTCTTGTCAATGTCTTAGTCTCGTTTTTATGTCCCACTTATGTATGGAGTCATGCAGTTCTTAGTTTTTTCTGATTTACTTATTTTACTCCGTATAATGTTATCAAGATCTAACCATTTTGCTGTAGATGATCTGATGTCATCATTTCTTATGGCTGAGTAGTATTCCATAGTGTATATGTACCACATCTTCTTTATCCAGTCATCTATTGAAGGGCTTTTGGGTTGTTTCCATGTCTTGGCCACTGTGAACAGTGCTGCAATGAACATAGGACTCCATGTGTCTTTATGTATCAATGTTTCTGAGTTTTTGGGGTATATACCCATTAGAGGGATTGCTGGGTCATAAGGTAGTTCTATTTTCAGGGGGGGGGGGTTTGTTGTTGTTTTTTATTTTATTCATTTTTTTTAGAGAGGATAGAGAAAGGGAGAGAGAGATAGAGAGGGAGAGAGAGGAGAGACAGACAGAGAGAGAGAAGGGAGGAGGAGCTGGAAGCATGAACTCCCATATGTGCCTTGACCAGGCAAGCCCAGGGTTTCGAACCGGCGACCTCAGCATTTCCAGGTCAATGCTTTATCCACTGCGCCACCGCAGGTCAGGCCTATTTTCAGTTTTTTGAGGAACCACCATACTTTCTTCCATAATGGTTGTACTACTTTACATTCCCACCAACAGTGAATGAGGGTTCCTTTTTCTCCACAGCCTCTCCAACATTTGTTATTACCCGTCTTGTTGATAATAACTAGTCTAACAGGAGTGAGGTGGTATCTCATTGTAGTTTTGATTTGCATTTCTCTGATAACTAATGAAGATGAGCATCTTTTCATATATCTGTTGGCCATTTGTATTTCTTCCTGGGAGAAGTGTCTGTTCATGTCCTCTTCCCACTTTTTTATTGGACTGTTTGTTTGTTTGTTGTTGAGTTTTATGAGTTCTTTGTAAATTTTGGATATTAGGCCCTTATCTGAGCTGTTGTTTGAAAATATCATCTCCCATTTAGTTGGCTGTCTGTTTATTTTGTTGTCAGTTTCTCTTGCTGAGCAAAAACTTCTTAGTCTGATGTGGTCCCATTCATTTATCTTTGCCTTCACTTCTCTTGCCATTGGAGTCAAGTTCATAAAATGTTCTTTAAAACCCAGGTCCATGAGTTTAGTACCTATGTTTTCTTCTATGTACTCTATTGTTTCAGGTCTTATATTTAGGTTTTTGATCCATTTTGAATTAATTTTAGTACACAGGGACAAGCTGTAGTCAAGTTTTATTCTTTTGCATGTGGCTTTCCAGTTTTCCCAGCACCATTTGTTGAAGAGGCCTTCCTTTCTCCATTGTGTGTTGTTGGCCCCTTTATCGAAAATTATTTAACCATATATATGTGATTTATTTCTGGACTTTCTATTCTGTTCCATTGGTCTGAGTGTCTATTTTTCTGCCAATACCATGCTGTTTTGATTATCGTGGCCCTATAATATAAGTTGAAGTCAGGTACTGTAATGCCCCCAGCTTCATTCTTTTTCATTAGGATTGCTTTGGCTATTCGGGGTTTTTTATAGTTCTATATAAATCTGATGATTTTTTGTTCCATTTCTTTAAAAAATGTCATTGGAATTTTGATGAGAATTGCATTAAATTTGTATATTGCTTTGGGTAATATGGTCATTTTGATTATTTTTATTCTTCCCATCCAAGAAAGGAATATTTTTCCATTTCATTGTATCTTTTCAATTTCCCTTAACAATGCTTTGTAGTTTTTGTTATATAGGTCCTTTACATTCTTTGTTATGTTTATTCCTAGGTATTTTTGTTGTTTTTGTTGCAATCGTTTAGGGGATTATTTTTTTGAATTCGTTTTCTAATGTTTCGTTGTTGGCATATAGAAAGGCAATGGACTTTTGTATATTAATTTTGTAAAATTTTTAAAGGTTAAACAAAAAATAGCTTATAGAATGAGGACACAGTTAATATTTTTGTACAGCTGTACAATGTGTTTATACAGGAATGTTAAACTAAATGTTAACACAAAAGAGCCAAAAAGTTTTAAATCTTTCAAGTTTAAATGAAAAAAGGTCCAGTAAGGTAAGGTTAACACACTGTTAAAGAAAATGTTTTTGTGGGTTTAGCAGAGCTTCAGCAAACAGCCTGTATAAAGTGTGCAGAGTGAACAGCAGTGTGCTCCACACCCACATGTACGCCTCGCTCCCTCACTGACCACTCAGAGCCTCAGCACACAGCCTGTATGAAGTGTGCAGCAGTGCACAGCAGTGTGCTCCACACCCACATGTACGCCTCGCTCCCTCACTGACCACTCAGAGCCTCAGCACACAGCCTGTAAGAAGTGTGCAGCAGTGTGCTCCACACCCACATGTACGCCTCCCTCCCTCACTGACCACTCAGAGCCTCAGCACACAGCCTGTAAGAAGTGCGCAGCAGTGTGCTCCACACCCACATGTACGCCTCGCTCCCTCACTGACCACTCAGAGCCTCAGCACACAGCCTGTATGAAGTGTGCAGCAGTGCACAGCAGTGTGCTCCACATCCACATGTACGCCTCGCTCCCTCACTGACCACTCAGAGCCTCAGCACACAGCCTGTAAGAAGTGCACAGCAGTGTGCTCCACACCCACATGTACGCCTCGCTCCCTCACTGACCACTCAGAGCCTCAGCACACAGCCTGTAAGAAGTGCACAGCAGTGTGCTCCACACCCACATGTACGCCTCGCTCCCTCACTGACCACTCAGAGCCTCAGCACACAGCCTGTATGAAGTGTGCAGCAGTGCACAGCAGTGTGCTCCACATCCACATGTACGCCTCGCTCCCTCACTGACCACTCAGAGCCTCAGCACACAGCCTGTAAGAAGTGCACAGCAGTGTGCTCCACATCCACATGTACGCCTCGCTCCCTCACTGACCACTCAGAGCCTCAGCACACAGCCTGTATGAAGTGTGCAGCAGTGCACAGCAGTGTGCTCCACATCCACATGTATGCCTCTCTCCCTCACTGACCACTCAGAGCCTCAGCACACAGCCTGTATGAAGTGTGCAGCAGTGCACAGCAGTGTGCTCCACACCCACATGTACGCCTCGCTCCCTCACTGACCACTCAGAGCCTCAGCACACAGCCTGTATGGAGTGTGCAGCAGTGCACAGCAGTGTGCTCCACACCCACATGTACGCCTCGCTCCCTCACTGACCACTCAGAGCCTCAGCACACAGCCTGTATGAAGTGTGCAGCAGTGCACAGCAGTGTGCTCCACATCCACATGTACGCCTCGCTCCCTCACTGACCACTCAGAGCTCCTGCTAGTCCTGCAGACTCTGTCCAGCAGAAGGGCCCCATGGAGGTGCGCCATTACGTCACAGTCACCTACAGCATGCATACACTCACACACTGTGCACCTCTGCAGCCTGGGAGCAACAAGCCACGCCGTGCAGCCTGGGTCTGTAGCAGGCTGGCTGCACCATCTACGTTCATGCACCTTCACACAAGGACAAAATGGCCAGATGACGTTCTGCTCTAAACATACACATTTCTGTCATTAGTGATGCATGACAGTGTATGTTGAACATAGACAATAATATTATCCTGTAATGATGCAATGTGATCAATATTGCTACATCAGCAATTATTACAATATATAAATGTATCAAAGTAACTTGCTTATATCTTAAACTGACACAACTTACATGTCAAATGTATTCACTCAAAGAAGTCATGATGAGCTGTCGTTTCGCACACACTGAGATGACAATAATCAAAAGTGGAGATGGCCTGACCTGTGGTGGTGCAGTGGATAAAGCATTGACCTGGAAATGCTGAGGTCGCTGGTTCAAAACCCTGGGCTTGCCTGGTCAAGGCACATATGGGAGTTGATGCTTCCAGCTCCTCCCCCCCCTTCTCTCTCTCTGTCTCTTCTCTCTCTCTGTCCCCCCCCCTCTTCTCTAAAATGAATTAAAAAAAAAAAAAAAGAAAAAGTGGAGATGCCAGACCAGGTGGTGGCACAGTGGATAGAGCATCGGACTGGGATGCTGAGGACCCAGGTTCGAGACCCCGAGGTCACCAGTTTGAGCACGGGCTCATCTGGTTTGAGCAAAGCTCACCAGCTTGGACCCAAGGTCACTGGCTCGAGCAAGGGGTTACTCGGTCTGCTGAAGGCCCACGGTCAAGGCACATATGAGAAAGCAATCAATGAACAACTAAGGTGTTGCAAAGAAAAACTGATGATTGATGCTTCTCATCTCTCTCCTTTCCTGTCTGTCTGTCCCTATCTCTCTCTCTCTCTCTCTCTCTCTCTCTCTCTGTCTCTGTAAAAAAAAAGGGGGGGGGAGAATATGGAGAAATTGCTATCTTCATCTGTTGCTAGTAGGAATATAAAATGTTACACCTGCTGCAGAAAAGCTTGGTGGTTCCTCAAAAAGCTAAACATGGAATTACCCTGTGGCCCAACAGCTTTGTTCCTGAGTATATACTTAAAGGAAGGAGAAGAGTATTTAAACAAGAGTGTAAGGATATCTTGAGTGGCCTATATTAATGATTGGATGTGCCATAAATACCTTTATTTGGTTTGCTGTATTTTTTTTTTTTTTTTGTATTTTTCTGAAGCTGGAAACGGGGAGAGACAGTCAGACAGACTCCCGCATGCACCCGACCAGGATCCACCCGGCATGCCCACCAGGGGGCGATGCTCTGCCCACCAGGGGGCAATGCTCTGCCCCTCCGGGGCGTCGCTCTGTCGCGACCAGAGCCACTCCAGCCCCTGGGGCAGAGGCCGAGGAGCCATCCCCAGCGCCCGGGCCATCTTTGCTCCAGTGGAGCCTCAGCTGTGGGAGGGGAAGAGAGAGACAGAGAGGAAGGAGAGGGGGAGAGGGGGAGAAGCAAATGGGCGCTTCTCCTGTGTGCCCTGGCCGGGAATCAAACCCAGGACTTCTGCACTCCAGGCCGACGCTCTACCACTGAGCCAACCGGCCAGGGCCTAGTTTGCTGTATTTTATCACCACACATTCTGCTCACATTCAACCTTTGAAATTTCTTGAGCACGTAGTAAGGTGGTCTCTTATCAAAACTGGTAAAAAGTAAAGGAAAAGTATTGGCAGGAAATCTTTTAAACTATAAATATCAGGGAAGGTCAAAGAGAGACAAATGAAACATGAAGACAATTATTTAGTATCCATATTTCGTGCTTCTCTAAATCTAATGTAAAATGCTGTATTTCTTAACCTTTGGTGTCGTCTTAGACTGTGCATAGGATTTTAAAGTAAGCTATCTCTTATTATTTTCAGTTATGGAGGACACTGTCTATAGTTTTGGAGAGGATGGGATTGCAAAGTTTTTGATTGCACTGTCTGTCCAGGGCTCCCTTTATCTCCTCCTGCTGTTCTGTCTGGAGACCACCTCGTGGAGACTGAGAAACTGTGTCCTTCATAAAGTTGTGTCTAAAGTGTACAACTTATTCGTGAAGTGCAAGAAGGTGAGTAACTAACATGGACTTTTGATACAACTCAAATAAAGCTCAATGTAAGGCCAAAGTATGAAGTTGCATATTTCTACCTCTATTACATTATAAAGTGTCATTTAATTACACCAAGGTCTAACTGGTATTGATTTGCATTCCAAGTATTTCATCTTAGTTTGTATTTTAGGTTCTAAGCTTTAAATCCTCTGCCAGCAAGGACTTAATTCCTTTGTCCTGGGTTGACCATGATAAAAAGCACTGCCACTGCATGTACAATCTTTGAGGTCTATTTGGTTGCAATTATGGAACTGACTTATTTAACACTATGTGGTGCCCACCAAATTATTCATTATCGCCATACAAAGTTTTCACAATTTTACATAATCTGAGAGATTTGCCTAGAATTTTAAATTTTCTTTTAAATGGCTCATTTGTTCAGTAACTTAATCCCTGCTTGTCTGTATTGGAATTTCTCTTGAGACAAAACCACACCTGTCTCTCTATGACTTCCTCTTCACTCATCTCAGTGTTCCTCTGCGTGCTATTTCAGGGTGGCTCTAGATCTATGGGAATCCATAGATTTCTCTGAGTCTACATATGTCTAATATTTCAGGAGGAAGTATTTCTGGAGGCTGAAATGGCCTCTGCTACCACCTGGAGTTCTGAATAGTATGATTAGCATTCAACCCGTGTTTCAGGTGCCTGTTATGTGTTGCTAATTAATGCCTAGAACTGTACACCAAAGCAAAAGTCCTGTTCTACCTACTTTTACACCAAAGCCCATTCAGATCTTACCACTCTAATGAAAAGATGCCTGGTCTAGGACATGCCCCAAAAAAGATATTTAAGTTTTTGTAAAACATGGAAAAGAAAAGATTTCTTTCCTGGTGCCTAGAATTAAACATGTGGATGTTACCTGGAGATTTCTCCTACCCAAACTTCCTTAGGCTGGGACAGTAACCCCTGACCAACGTCACACTTTTTCAGGTGTGAGAAAGAGAAGTACAATGAGTATGGAGGGAGATTTCATGATAAAATTATAAGAATATTTGGCCTATGCCCTGATTGGTTGGCTCCATGGTAGAGTGTCAGCCAGGTGTGTGGATGTCCCGGGTTCGATTCCCTGCCAGGGCACACAGGAGAAACAACCATCTGCTTCTCCACCCCTCCACCCCTCCCTTTTCTCTCTCTTTCTCTCTCTCTCTCTCTCTCTCTCTCTCTCTCTCTTGTTCTCTCCTCCTGCAGCCAAGGCTTGATTAGAGTGAATTGGCCCCAGGCACTGAAGATGGCTCCATGGCCTCTGCCTCAGGTGCTAAGAAGAGCTTAGTTGCTGAGCAACAGAGCAGCGCCCCAGATGGGCAGAGCATCACCCCCTAGTGGGCTTGCCAGGTGGATCCTGGTTGGGGTGCATGTGGGAGTCTGTTTCTGCCTCCCCTCCTCTCTCTAAAATGAAAAATAAATATTTGGCTTGTAAATTCTTATCTTTTATGTCACTGTTTCTATAAGTTGATCAATGTCATCCCATTACATTTAATTTCAAAATTAAAATTAAAAATAATCTTGTGGGGTACACTTAAAGCAATGCTTTAATGGAAATGTATAGAATTAAATATATTGAAATGAAGAAAAGTCTCAATTCAATAAATGAATTTTCTACCTCACTAAACTAGGAAAAGAGGAGTAAAATAACTTCAGCAAACAGCATTTAAGTAAATAGAAAAAAAAGAAGTGTGTAAACAGGCCTGACCTGTGGTGGTGCAGTGGGATAAAGCATCGACCTGGAACACTGAGGTCGCCGGTTCGAAACCTTGGGCTTGCCTGGTCAAGGCACATATGGGAGTTGATGCTTCCTGCTCCTCCCCCTTCCCTCTCTGTCTCTCTCTCTCTAAAAAAAAAAAAAAAAAAAAAGAAGTGTGTAAACAAATACAATGGAGAAACATCAATGAATGAAGAAAAAAACTGGCCCTGGCCAGTGGCTCAGTGGATAAGAGCATTGGTCCACAGGGTATGGACATCCCAGGTTCAATTCCCAGTCGGGGCACACAGGAGAAGTGACCATCTCCTTCTCTACCCCTTTCTCTCCCCCTCTCTCTCCCCTCTCTTCTCCCAAAGCCTATGGCTCAGTTTGTTTAAATGTGGCCCAGGCTCTGAGGACAGCTCTGCTGGGGCACACAGGAGAAGTGACCATCTCCTTCTCTACCCCTTTCTCTACCCCTCTCTCTCCCCTTTCTTCTCCCAAAGCCTGTGGCTCAGTTTGTTTAAATGTGGCCCAGGCTCTGAGGACAGCTCTGCTGGGGCACACAGGAGAAGTGACCATCTCCTTCTCTACCCCTTTCTCTACCCCTCTCTCTCCCCTCTCTTCTCCCAAAGCCTGTGGCTCAGTTTGTTTAAATGTGGCCCAGGCTCTGAGGTCGGCTCTGCTGGAGCACACAGGAGAAGTGACCATCTCCTTCTCTACCCCTTTCTCTCCCCCTCTCTCTCCCCTCTCTTCTCCCAAAGCCTGTGGCTCAGTTTGTTTAAATGTGGCCCAGGCTCTGAGGACAGCTCTGCTGGGGCACACAGGAGAAGTGACCATCTCCTTCTCTCCCCCTCTCTCTACGCCTCTCTCTCCCCTTTCTTCTCCCAAAGCCTGTGGCTCAGTTTGTTTAAATGTGGCCCAGGCGCTGAGGACGGCTCTGCTGGAGCACATCAGTCTCAGGTGCTAAAGTCAAGTCAAGCAGCTCAGCACTGGGGCATCTTCCCTCGAGGATGTTGCTGGGTGGATCCCAGGGCACAGGCGGAACTCTTCCTCACTGTCTCCCCTCCTCTCACCTAAAAAAAAGAAAAAAAACCTAATATTTAAAAAAAATAATAGAAATTGATAAGCCTCTAACCAGACCAGTGTCTATAAAATAAAAAGATATGGTATACTAACCGATATAAAGACAAATGAAGGGATATCACTGCAGATCCCACAAAGAGTAAAAGCCACTCTATGCTTATAAATTTGGCACCTTAGGTGAAATAAAGCAGACTTTTTTAGAAAGACGCAAATGATCAGAATAAAGACCCAAATCGTCCTATTTCCATTAAAGACATTTTGTGCATGGTTTAAAACCTCCAAAAGAAAAATGCTGTGCCTAGATAATTTCACTGATAAAGTCTACGATTTTTTTTTTTTTTTTTTTTTTTGGTATTTTTCTGAAGCTGGAAACAGGGAGGCAGTCAGACAGACTCCTGCATGCGCCCGACCGGGATCCACCCGGCATGCCCACCAGGGGTGACACTCTGCCCACCAGGGGCGTCGCTCTGTTGCGACCAGAGCCATTCTAGTGCCTGAGGCAGAGGCCACAGAGCCATCCTCAGTGCCCCGGCCAACTTTGCTCCAATGGAGCCTTGGCTGCGGGAGGGGAAGAGAGAGACAGAGAGGAAGGAGAGGGGGAGGGGTGGAGAAGCAGATGGGTGCTTCTCCTGTGTGCCCTGGCCGGGAATCGAACCCGGGACTTCCACACGCCAGGCTGACGCTCTACCACTGAGCCAACCGGCCAGGGCCTTACAATTTTTTTTTAATAGCATCAATTCTTGTGTCTACAGCACGGGGGATACAGTCAATAATACTATGATAACCATGCGTGGTGCCCAGCAGGGACTAGGTTTATGAGCAGGGTCACTTCATACACTTGATAACTATCTAGCCACTGGGCTGCACAGCTAAAACGTCTACAAAATAGTATTGAATCTAACTGTAACTGAAAAATAAAATTTTAAAAAAGAAACAGCATCAGTTCTACCTAATTTCTTCCAGAATGAGAAAGATCTGGGAGCATTTTCCAACTGTCTCTATGAAGCCATCATTACTCTCATACAGAAGAAAAAATACAAGAACTCAGTATCCCTTATGAACACAGAAACACAAACAGAGTATCCACAGACAGATAAAATCCAGGAATATACAAAAAGAATAATATACTATAAACAAGTGGGGTTTATTCCATCAATGTAAAAAAAAAAAGCACTAGGCCTGACCTGTGGTGGCGCAGTGGATAAAGCGTCAACCTGGAAATGCTGAGGTCGCCGGTTCAAAACCCTGGGCTTGCCTGGACAAGGCACATGTGGGAGTTGATGCTTCTTGCTCCTCCCCCTTCTCAACCCTCTCTATAATGAATAAATAAAATCTTTAAAAAAATAAAAATAAATAAAATAAAATTTTTAAAAAAGCACTAGTTTAATTTTTGATAATGTTATCCAGGTATTAATAATTCAAAGAAAAACCATGTTTCTATCAACAGTTCACACCCATTTACAATAAAACCTGTCTTCGAACTAAAACTGAGAAAGAGAGAAACTATTGCAACCTGCTCAGTGGCAACTGCTTATCTATATAAAGCCTAATGTCCACCCCACCACCACCCATCACCCACCACCCATCTCCCACCCACCACCACCCATCACCACCACCCACCACCACCACCTACCACCCATCACCCACCACCACCCACCACCCATCACCCACCCATCACCACCACCCACCACCACCACCTACCACCCATCACCCACCACCACCCACCACCCATCACCCACCCATCACCACCACCTACCACCACCACCCATCACCTATCACCCACCACCACCACCACCCATCACCACCACCCACCACCACCCACCACCACCACCTACCAACCATCACCCACCACCACCACCCATCACCCACCACCACCCACCACCACCACCCATCACCCACCACCACCACCCATCACCCACCACCCATCACCCACCACCCATCACCCACCACCCATCTCCCACCCACCACCACCCATCACCCATCACCCACCACCCATCACCCACCACCCATCTCCCACCCACCACCACCACCACCCATCACCACCACCCACCACCACCCACCACCCACCGCCACTACCCACCACCCACCATCCACCACCCATCTCCACCACCCACCACCACCACCACCCATCACCCACCATCCACCACCACCCATCACCCATCACCCACCCATCTCCACCACCCACCACCCACCACCACCCACCACCACCACCCACCGCCACTACCCACCACCCACCATCCACCACCCATCTCCACCACCCACCACCATCACCACCCATCACCCACCATCCACCACCACCCACCACCACACATCACCCATCACCCACCCATCACCACCGCCCATCACCCACCACCACCACCACCCATCACCACCCGCCACCCATCACCCACCACCACCACCCATCACCCACCACCCATCACCCACCACCCATCACCCACCACCCATCTCCCACCCACCACCACCCATCACCACCACCCACCACCACCACCTACCACCCATCACCCACCACCACCCACCACCCATCACCCACCCATCACCACCACCCACCGCCACTACCCACCACCCACCACCACCACCACCCATCACCCACCATTCACCACCACCCACCACCACCCATCACCCATCACCCACCCATCACCACCACCCATCACCCACCACCCATCACCACCCGCCACCCATCACCCACCACCACCACCCATCACCCACCACCACCACCCATCACCCACCACCCATCACCCACCACCCATCTCCCACCCACCACCACCCATCACCACCACCCACCACCACCACCTACCACCCATCACCCACCACCACCCACCACCCACCACCCATCACCCACCCATCACCACCACCCACCACCACCACCCATCACCCACCATCCACCACCTGCCACCCATCACCCACTACCATCCACCACCACCCACCACCACCCATCACCCATCACCCACCCATCACCACCACCCATCACCCACCACCACCACCCATCACCACCACCCACACCACCCATCACCCACCACCCACCACCCATCACCACCACCTACCACCCATCACCACCACCCACCACCACCCGCCACCCATCACCCACCACCCACCACCACCACCCACCACCCATCACCACTACCCACCACCACCCATCACCACCACCCACACCACCCATCACCACCACCCACTAACCACCAGCCGAGCAAGGATGTTCATTTTTACCACTCTGATGCAATAAACTTTGAAAATTGGCAAAGAAATAAAAGTTGTTAAAGCACTTCTCATTCTTTTGATTGTCATGTTTACTGGGCTGATTTTATTCTCCGGCCCACTTCTCCTTCAGCAATACGGTGAAACGAGTGCTCGATATAAAAACAGGCGATTCAAATCAACAAACTTTTATCAAACAGCACCAAGGGCTGCTCACATGGCGTGCCAGGCTGTGCCACCCTACCTCTTTCACTCGGTTTCCACGGCGAACGGGGGCCTCTTCTCCCCGCCTGGCATCCATTTTCTCAGTAAACCCTTGCTGTGGTGCAGTCACAGGGTGGGGCTCCCCCCGGCCATAAAGAAAGAAGGAAACCTGACCCACTGGACAGCACGGGGGGACCTGGAGAGCCTTGTGCTGAGTGACATGAGCCAGGCAGACAGAGATAAGTACCCCGTGATCTCACTTAGGTGAGGAATCTAACAAACATTGAGCTGACAAAATAGAAGCTGAGGCAGGGTCACGGGGGACAGACGGACAGCTGCCTGGGGGGGCGGGTGAGTGGACTGGATGAAAATGGGTGCAGGAATTAGCCCCCCCAAAAATACATGTGCACACATACGCGCATGCGTATTTCATAGACACAGTCAACAGTGTAGTGATGGCGGGGGGGCCAGGTGGAGGAGGGGACAGGGCAGAGCAGGGAGATGGGGACAGGAAGGGGCCTTGCTTGGGGTGGAGGGCGCACCATGCCCTGTGGAGACGGTGTCTTTCAGTTGTGCCCTTGAGACCTGTATGATTTGGTGAACCCATGTCATCCAATAAATTTAACTGATAAAAAAAACATGTCTTAGCCTGACGGGGCAGTGGCGCAGTGAATGGAGCGTTGAACTGGGATGCGGAGGACCCAGGTTCGAGACCCCAAGGTCACTGGCTCAAGCAAGGGGTTACTCGGTCTGCTGAAGGCCTGCAGTCAAGGCACATATGAGAAAGCAATCAATGAACAACTGCGATGCCACAATGCGCAATGAAAAACTAATGATTGATGCTTCTCATCTATCCGATCCTGTCTGTCTGTCCCTGTCTATCCCTCTCTCTGACTCTCTCTCTGTCTCTGTAAAAAATATATATATATGTTTTAGGCCCTGGCCAGTTGGCTGAGTGGTAGAGCGTTGGCCTGGTGTGTGGAAGTCCCAGATTCAATTCCCGGCCAGGGCACACAGGAGAAGCACCCATCTGCTTCTCCACCCCTCCCCCTCTCCTTCCTCTCTGTCTCTCTCTTCCTCTCTCAAGGCTCCATTGGAGCAAAGTTGGCCCGGGTACTGAGGATGGCTCCATGGCCTCCGCCTCAGGTGCTAGAATGGCTCCAGTTGTAACAAAGTGACAACCCAGATGGGCAGAGCATCACCCCCTGATGGGCATGCCGGGTGGATCCCAGTCGGGCACATGTGGGAGTCTGTCTCTCTGCCTCCCGCTTCTCATTTCGGAAAAATAAAAAATTTTAAAAATTAAAAAAATAAATAAATAAATAAATAAATAAATATATATATATGATATATATATATATATGTCTTCATTCTTCATGTTCTGCTTAGCCTTCCCCTATAGAGAGGCCTTCCCTCAAAAAAAAAAAAAACAAAGGCCCTGGCCGGTTGGCTCAGGGGTAGAGCGTCGGTCTGGCGTGCGGGGGACCCGGGTTCGATTCCCAGCTAGGGCACATAGGAGAAGCGCCCATTTGCTTCTCCACCCCCCACCCCCTCCTTCCTCTCTGTCTCTCTCTTCCCCTCCCGCAGCCAAGGCTCCATTGGAGCAAAGATGGCCTGGGCGCTGGGGATGGCTCCTTGGCCTCTGCCCCAGGCGCTGGAGTGGCTCTGGTCGCGGCAGAGCAACGCCCCAGAGGGGCAGAGCATCGCCCCCTGGTGGGCAGAGCGTCGCCCCTGGTGGGCGTGCCGGGTGGATCCCGGTCGGGCGCATGCGGAAGTCTGTCTGACTGTCTCTCCCCGTTTCCAGCTTCAGAAAAATACAAAAAAAAAAAAGTTCGTTCTTCTCTCTTGCCTCCCATGGTCTCTTGAACATATTTTAATTATAACAAAACGTGCTGGACCATAATAGTATCAATGAGGCTTTTGTTTCCCACGACATGTCCATATTACTGGCAAGAATATGCTGCTTATGCCTAGTTGTAGAAAAACTTGTTCTTTCACATAGTTCCCGAAAGAAAGCAAGTCAAGAATAAAGTTACTCATTAAGAGTTCAGGGAATCAGTAGAAAGGCTGCTGAGAAAATGAGTCCAACGTTTTCTGACATCTTCGAAATGACTTCCTCAGGTCAGCTTGCAAAATACCACTTCCTCTCTAGAGGATATCTAAAAGCGTGCTCATATCTGTGACCCTTGCTTTGAATACGCAGGGCAAAGTGTCCGTCCAGGTAAAGAAGAACTATACCGATGAAAATGTGGAGAGCGAGAGGAAGCGGATCCTGGCGCAGACCCCGAGGTTGAAGAACAACCCGCTGCTCCTCAAACAGCTCACGAAGGTAAAGTCGTGCGGTAAAGGCGCGCAGTGACAGCGTGGTCCCGAGCTTTATCCCCTGCCCAGGATGTATCGGTCGTGTCCCTGCTGCAGGGGACTTCTGTGGGATCCATGTACAGTCTGGTGAAATACGAGGGCCGAAGGGGCAGTGGCTCTCAGCTGTCCACAGGGGTCTGAGGTTAGAGTTGTACTTGCCCCACGGTCAGTGCATCAGTACCTGCTGATTTTTTTTAATATTTCCAGATTTATTATAAGTGTCCAGTTGTAAAGGCTGTAAGAAATATCTCCCTTGTTGTCCAAAAGTCTGAATGCTTTGGATTGCTTGGATTAAACGGAGCCGGAAAAACCACCATGTTCAAAATGTTGACTGGAGAAGAGACCTCAACTTCTGGAGTTGTGTTCATTGACGGCATTAGCATCGCTGAGAATATCAGAAAGGTGTGTGTGGCCCTCATCACTGAGCTGGTTCCCCAGGGAAGGAGGTAACTGAGCAAGTGGGTGGAGGACATAGAATGGAAGCTGAAAGCATTCAGATATAAAAGATGACGGATGGATGGATGGATGGATGATAGATGGATGATAGATAGATAGATAGATAGATAGATAGATAGATAGATAGATAGATGATAGATGGATGATGGATGGATGGATGGATAGATAGATGATAGATGGATGATAGATGGATGATAGATAGATAGATGATTGATAGATAGATGGATGGATGAATAGATAGATGGATGATTGATGGATGGATGGATAGATAGATGGATGATTGATAGATGGATGGATGGATGGATGGATGGATAGATGATAGATGGATGATAGGTAGGTAGATAGATAGATAATAAATAGATACAAAGCTGTCAGGCAACATAAGCAGAATAGTTCGCACTGGAACCTGAATACTGTAAGGATGAGAAATAAGTTGGGGGGGTGGGGGGGGCAAGGCCCAGACACAGAGGAAAGGCAACTGTCGAACAAGAAGAAGAATGAATGACACCAAGAGTTTAAGTGGAAAGCAAGGGACAGGGTTGTAATTTATAGCAATTAGAGCATATTTATGTCGGGAAAAAAATAAAACAATGAAAAGAAGTTTAAAAGAGCGAGCGATAGGGCTCGTTCCCTCTCCCACCACCTTTACCTCATTCTCTCCAAAGCCCGCGCACACACGCACGCGCACACACACACACACACACACACAACCACTTTTATCACGCCACAGTTTTTCAGGTAAACACAATCAGCTAGAAAGCTCTGTCTCCCACGTGGCCGCACGAGAGGCGGTCTGCGGCACAGGGTCTCTGGACCTTGGCCAACCGCTCTCCACATGTGAGCGCCTCCATTTGCCCTGCACGTCTGAGCATGCGTGTTTCCCTACCAACCGCAACAGAGCCGGCTGCTGATCGGAGTTCTGGATTTTTGGCAGCCTGGTCAGCTTGTTGACTGTTTGTTTTCTAATTCCGGTAGAGTTGCCATTTTTCTCTTATTATTAGTAAGGTTGCATAACTTTTTAAATGAAACGTGTGTGTACTTAAGGTGTACAACACGATGATTTGTGTGCGTGTCCAGTGTGAGCTGATGACCATAATCAAGCCAATCAACAGGTGCTGTCATTGTTCTTGTCATAAGAGCACCCAAAGTCTGCTCCGTCTGCAAAGTCCCCCTGTCCAGCTCAGTCTTAGCAATGACCGTCGTCATGCTGCGCGTGAGCGCTCCAGGCTGGGGGTCTGCAAGGCTGCCACCGTGCGCCCCATCCCCCGCCCGAGCCCCCCACCTCCTCCACCTCCCGGCTCAGGTTAACCAGCGTTCAACTCTGCTCGCATGCATTGGATTCTCCTCTCTTCCACGTAACCCTGAGATCATGCAGGGTTTTGTCTTGTTTTTTCTTTTCCTGTCTGGCTTATTTCTCCCAAGTTTTTCCCTTTTTGATGTAGATGGCAGAATTTCCTCCTTCTTTGTTTGTTTGTTTGTTTTTTAGATTTGCTCTCATTGGCACGCTTTTTTATTGGTTATTAATTCAAACTTTATTTTTTTATTTACAGTTTACATTCAATAACATTTTATTTTAGTTTCAGATGCACTGCCTAGTTGTTTAGACAATCATATCTTTAACAAAATGTGTCTCCCCTCCCCAATATGTCTAGTATCCACTTGGTGCTATACATTGTTGTTACAATGTTTTTTACTACATTCCCTGCCGCTGCGCTTTACAGCCCCCCCCCCCCCCCCGCGGTGACTACTTTGTAACTGCCAATTTGTATTTCTGGATCCCGTGAACTTTTTCACCCAGTTTCCCCCAACCTCCCTTCCCCTGTGGCAACCCTTAGTTTGTTCTGTGTGTCAGTGACGATTGCCGTCTGGATTCAGGTCAGGTCAAGAATTGGCTATTGTCCTCAAGTGAACCCCTTACTGAACCACATGACGGGTCGGGAACTGCTGGTCATGTACGCCAGGCTGCAGGGGGTGCCGGAGCCGAACATCTGCAACTACGTAGACACCTTCCTGTGTTCAATGCACCTGGAATCCCAGGCCGACAAGGTTGTCCACACATACCGGTGAGCTATCCTGCTGTCGCAGCTACTCATCCGGCTGCCTGCGTGTCTGCCGTTCACGAGGCAAGCCTGCGAGCTCAGCCTCAGCCTGCTCTGTCTCAGAGCAGCCACTGAGAGAGTCCTGGGTCCTGGCAGTGTTCCGCCATCAGAAATAAGGCAAGATCCCACTCAGAGGAAGCAACTCTTTGCAGACACGAGCTACAGAGTCTCTGCCTCTCAAAAGAGCACCTTCGGCCCTGGCCGGTTGGCTCAGTGGTAGAGCGTCAGCCTGGCGTGCAGGAGTCCCGGGTTCGATTCCTGGCCAGGGCACACAGGAGAAGCGCCCATCTGCTTCTCCACCCCTCCCCCTCTCCTTCCTCTCTGTCTCTCTCTTCCCCTCCCGCAGCCAAGGCTCCATTGGAGCAAAGATGGCCCGGGCGCTGAGGATGGCTCCATGGCCTCTGCCCCAGGCGCTAGAGTGGCTCTGGTCGGAGCATCGCCCCCTGGTGGGCAGAGCGTCACCCCCTGGTGGGCATGCCGGGTGGATCCCGGTCGGCGCATGCGGGAGTCTGTCGGACTGTCTCTCCCCGTTTCCAACTTCAGAAAAATACAAAAAAAAAAAAAACACCTTCATGCCCATCTCCCTCTGGCTCTTTCTCTCTCCAAAACAGAAACATTTCCCCGATTATGATGCTGAAATAAATTACCACAAAGTATCTATCGTTTCCATGAGCATGAGTTGCCATGGACATGCACACTTGGGTCTGCTGCTTTGAGATTCCTGTTCACTCGGCATTCTGGGGGGAGGGGCTCATTCTGTCCTGTGAACTAATGATGTGTGCCCCCCACTTTTCTTCTTTTTCTCTTCCTCCTCCTCCTCCTCCTCCTTCTTCTTCCCCTTTCACTTGCTCTTTTTTTGAGGTTACAGTAAAGAAGACAAACGTAAACTGAATACAGTTATTGCCTTGATGGGAAAGCCTTCGGTTGTCTTGCTGGATGAGCCGACCACCGGCATGGACGCAGGGGACCGGCACCGGCTCTGGGACATCGTGAGGTGGATGTCTCAGACAGGCAAAGCCATCATCATCAGTTCCCACAGGTGTGTCCCACTGGGAGGTTTGGTTGAGAGTCAGGAAAGGTCAGGAGGGAATTCACCGGAGCCCAGCATATGTCAGTGGACCCGAGCTAAGTAAATATATGAGCTACCTGGGAGGTACTGTGGGTAGAGGCCGATTCTCAGCTAAAAGCCAGGTGTCCCAAACTGAGATCCGGGATGGACAATCAAGAGAAGATAAAATGTAAGGGAATCCTTCCTGTCATTGTGGATTTAGGAAACAACTGCTTTGAATTTTAAAATCTCCTCTTCCCAGCCCTGGCCGGTTGGTTCAGCGGTAGAGCGTTGGCCTGGCGTGCAGGAGTCCTGGGTTCGATTCCCAGCCAGGGCACACAGGAGAAGCGC